>NC_000080.6:117399944-117699944 GCF_000001635.26 Mus musculus | reverse complement strand
CGCACAGAAGGCCCAGGAAGCGGAGACGTGAGCTTCCTGTTTGAGAGGGCTTCACTTCAGGTCCTGCCTCAAATAGAAGGAATCAAAGGGACTGGGAAAAGGTATTTTCAGAGGACTAGAACCACATCACAAAGAGAATATCTATAATGCAGTAAGAGAGACAGGGTAACAGGAGCAGAGTCCATAGAGTAGGGACCAGAATTGTTGTTAACCTTGTCGAAAGATGCTTGTGTTTAAGAACAATCAGGGATACAACAACTAAAGACAGATGCAGTCTGCCAAGTGGTCAAGTCTCTGACCATAAGCAACTGTGACAACAGAAAATCCCAATGTTCATGAAGACCCTGGAAAATACGTTGGCCACATTACATAAAATGAAAATGTTCCTACATTTCCTCCAGTGATTATTACACAGTAAAGAACAGAGGGAAGAAAGGCACAGAAGTCTTTGTTAATTTCACAAAGGGAAATGCGTTGTACGGTATGTCGCCTGTGAGTCTCTGCTTTATTGGGCATGGTCAGTTCTCAAATCGGAACAGCTTACAGTCCCATGGCAATAAGTCATCTTTGCCTTTTAGTTTAAATAACTGCTCATGGCTTACATCACAAGGATCAGTGTTAGCTTTGAGTTCCATTGCGTCTCCACCTTCCATTTAATCATTCACCAAGTGTGGCAGACACATCCGCCAAATACCAGTACCCAGCTCCCACACCCGGCCTGAGGAATTTTCTCATTATTTAACTGATCTCCCCCTTTTCAATTAAATTTAGGCCATTTGGAACCTTGTAGAAGTTAGGCCAGGTTCTTTCATTCAGCCTCATGCTCCTAGAAATGAGACCCCAGACTCAAAATAGAATTACAAATACCTTGGCCATTTAGCTAAGATTTTTTTTTAACTAGATATAACAAAATATCCCAATTACTGTACCCTTTATTCTTCCACGAGGCTGGTTGCCTGTGCTCAGACACCATGCATCTTTCTAGGCCGATATCTGAGCCTTTCTCTCTTAAGTCTCTCTTTTAGCCGCTCACTGTTTCCCAGAATCCTCTCTTCCTGCCAGTGTCCCTCCTCCTATTTCCTGCCATAGCTCATTGGCTGTTGGCTTTTTTATTGACAGGTTGTGCTTATAAGAGATTCTCGCTACAAAACCTGTTCTAGCATCTTATTTGTGTCAAAATATTTTTCCACGTTCTCTCATTTCTACCTCACACGTGCCTCGACACTGGACTGAGCCAAACCAACCCTTGTAAACCAAAGCTTTAGTGCCCCACCCCGCCCCCGCAGGAATACTCCAAAAACCAATCCCCGCTTACACGTTCTATCGCTTTTTTCCATGTTTTCTGACAATCTTTTCATAAGTTCTCACACGTGTACCAACGAACAATAATAATTCCAGATGCCCCACCTTCGTTAGTTTCTTGGTCACAGACAAGAAAAAGCAGACACCCGCTGCTATTCTTAAAGCGACACTCGCTTCTCAATCCAATTTTCTTTTTAACCACTGAAGAGACATTTGTTCCTGTCTGTGTTATATGAGATAATTAACTTTTGAAAGCTTTGCAAATGATTATGTTACAGCTAATGCTTTAAGGAGACCCTGCTACATCCATCAAACACATAGCTATCCAACAAAGGCACTGAGGTCCGCTGATGGAGCCACAATGACTAAAACACTTTATTTTTAATGAGGAAGAGCCTCTGCAGAGTAGCAATCGATACTCGTCACTAAAGAGATCTGGGTTGCTTTATAATTGTTACAAATTCAATCATTTCACCAAAAGTAAACACAGGCTGTAAAAATATGTTAAGTCGGTCTGGGCTTCAAATTCTTTTTATCTGAAAAAAAAATTAGCTATTTCTTTGTCCATAACACACAATAGCTCTGATTTGTAGATTATGACCACATTTGAAAAATTCATATAATTGGATAACAGGATCCATTTCTAGGTCACTTTTTCCTATTTCATTAAGGCAAAAAGATATTTTCTTCTTTATAATGTCTAGGATGTGTGTGACAATGTCTGTCACAGAAGAGTTTAGAGTAAGTATTCCTTATATGTTTGTTGCCTCTGAACTAGAAAACTGAAGTACAATTCAAATGTTAAATCTAGATGCTAGCTTATAAAGTTTACTATCTAGTGAGGACCAGAAGATGCATCAGCTCATGATTACGAGCAATGATAGGAAAACCAATTGGTAAGTTATTAATGAAACTACTGTTTCACATATACTTGGGGAAATGAAGGCTTGTGGCTGTTGTAATCCCAGGGCAACAATGCCCTCATAACCCACATACACTGGGGATTTTATATACACTCTCGCTGGTCCTCTCAATGATCTTGCAAGACTTCATAAAGAAAAACGGGATTTGATGAGTAGTAAAGAAACTTCCTCAGGGCAAGGAAGACTTTTTAGTTTTATGATCAAGAAATGGCATTTAGATAGAGGGGGGAAAAATAATAAGGGCCATCGCCTTTGAAAAATAAAATTCCAGTACGAGAGAGGTTCTGCCAGGTTCAGGATAGGAAGTTTGATATGTCAGGCAGCCAAACTACTACTCACAGGCAAGACTTCACGTGGATAAACACACACAGATTTCAATAGTTAAAAATGTATAAATGTTATGGCTTTGCAAAAACAATTCTCAAAACAACCTTAGAAATAGGAACTCACTTGGAGATTCATTTTGCAGATGAGGAAACATGAAATATTTTGGTGAAACATTGCTGAAGTTATGTATCTAGAAGAAATAAAGACAAATAGACTGTGGCTGAAGTCTGTATTTGATCCTCAACTGAACATCAGAGGAAAACTATGAAAGCAGATGAGGAGAAATTCGCTGACCATTCTCCTATAGGATCAGTTAAGGACAGTTTTCAGCAACAGCTAATCTCTAGGTACAGGGTTTGCGTAAGCTCATGATCTTCGTTCTTGTTTTGTGGCTGAAGGTTGGCCACAGGGAGCCAGTTTTGAACTTTATGAAATTATTGCCTTGAGCACAGACACTTTCTGGACCAGTTGCCCTTCCTGCCTAGCATTTCTAGCTTTGACTCTCCCCTGTCTCACGATGGTATCCAGAGTGCCATACACAGACAGGGTAATGGGCTCTGAGAACTTGGTTATGAGTACGTGGGACGAACAGGCCAAGCACTGGGTAAAGGAACTCACTCGACACTTTTTTGAGTAACATATGTTCTTCCCAACAAAACATAGCTTTAGGAGTGTCCTGATTGCCTGCATGGACCATGTACTCGGGGGAAAAAGCCCCTAAAGGGACTCAATATGGGTCAGTGTCCAAAGAGAGCTTTAGTCCCTCTTGTTCGTTCATACTGTGGATATGACATGGAGTCTGATAATTGCACAAAAGCAGTATATTGCATGCACAATGTTTTATGTATTGAAGAATATTTTGAAAGAACATTTTCAGTGCTCTGTGAAGACAATGATTTATTTCATTAGAGCTCATTTGAATATCAGTGTTCTTCCATGCACAGATGGAGACAAGCCGACTCTAGCTCTGAGCATGCTAAAGTTAAATCTTGCCATTAAGGCAAGATTTGAATTTCCTCTATACTTTTTTATTTTACGTTCATACATATGATGAATGATAATAAATATTTGATTGTTGCTTTTGCTCCTGAGTGTGTTAATAATTGACTAGTAAGATGCATTTAATTGACAAATATATAGCTTATAGGGGGAAAAATTCAGGCTTCACCTTTTATTATGACATTTTTATTCACAGATATATTAATCATCAGCTCAAATCTTAGAAACAATCTTTTCCTGCAGCCTAAAGAACACAGTGTTAGTGGTGAACACAGTTACCGATTTATGCGAAACCTTCCTACACAGCGATTGTTGGAAGCATATGTGCACCAGTCCTCCTTTCATTATTTGTTTAATGCATTCGAGTTCTGTGTAAGCCAAATGGTATGCTAAATTGCTCTAGTACTGAGAGAAAATGACACACTACCAACTTTGAATTCGAGATGACGTAAAGCCATGCCTGAAGAGGAGCAGGATCTGTCTGTGGACATCAGGCGAGATGGAGATATTTAGAGAGGCTTCATTTCACAGGTCAGAATGGTGAAAAGACTTCTGCTGTGATCTCCGACCAGTCCCATGACTTTCCTGGCACACACCGCTGACTGTTGGCTTGCAGTGTGGAACTGTACCCCACCTGAGTTTAGCAGGCCCCTCCTACAGGGATGGGAACTGCTAATAGATAATGTGTGCTGTGAGATTATGATAATAGTCCATAGTGTCCCCCCCCCATGGGAAGTTGCATAACCATGCGGGTGGGCACAGACAGAAGGAAGCAAGCGGAAAAGAAAGGGATGGTGTGGGTGGATGCTGAGATGTCCGGCTTGTGTCAGGTCTTGGATGTGAGGATAAACAGGGATCCCTATTCAGTGGCTACTGCTCAGCATATGCATCATAAAGAATTGCCGCTTCCAAATCTCTCAGTGTACCTATTAAAATACCGCTGTGAATCCTCTCTATTGTCAGGGCACTCTAGTGAAAGAAGTCAGTGCTCTGTGTCAAAGCTCGCCCAATACTTAAGGGGCTGACAGATTTCTATAGTCAATGGTTAATATTAGCATCGCTGCTATAAACTAAAGATGATATCAGTGGTGGGGGTGGGGGGAAGAAATTGGAGGCAGATGTGGTGGTACACCCCAATATTTGAGCACCTCGAAGGCTGAGGCAGAAGGGTTGTGTGTTTGTGGTCAGCTCTGTCCATGTAGCAAGACCTTGTCTTTAAAAATTGATCAAAGAAGTCAGCAGCGCTACAGTTGAACCACTGAGTGGCTCTCGGGCTCATGTGATACCTGCCTCTGGTAGGTGCTACTGGGAAGTGGTAGAAAGAGGTGGAGCCTGGCAGGAGATCTTCCATTACTGAGATGTGCCCATGAAGGGAATTGTGGGACCCTAGTTTCATCCTTTGAGAGGTTTTCTCTGTTACCCGTGCCTCACCACCCTGCACTGTTTTGACACAAGTCAAAATCTACAGAACCCATCCACCACAGACTAGCATCTCCAAAGTGTACACGGAAGCCCAGGACTCCTCTCTATTTACAAGTCTGTGATGGCAGAAATGTGTGATAGTCAAAGACAGCCGACTAACAGCCAGGTTATATCCAATCACCTACCAATTCAGAGAGAGAGAGTCACTGGCTTCTCCCGCACTTGACTGTGCCCACCTGACAAAAGCCAGTAACTCATTTCAGAATCCAAGAACGCACCTGACTGAAAACAACCATCCACATGAAGATCCACAGCCTTTCCACTTCAGGGGCTGATTGACACGTGGGCTGAGGATGAGCAATCAGCCTTTGTTATAATGCTCACTCATGTAGCCAAGCAGAACCCATGGTGTGCACGCCGTCTTTCACATTAGAGCATTTCTGGCTCATTTCTATGAAAAAAAAAAAAAAAGATCTCTGCCCCTTGCAAGTAATGGATTAAACACTGAAATCTGAAGAAATTCTAAGTATGTAAAATTTTAATATAGCCTGCGCAATTTTCCTCTTTTCTTACACCATTCTCTTCAACGAAACAAGATTAAAAATCCTATTTGCTCAGGGTGAATTATTTGTTTACTGGGTAGAACGTGGTCTCTTTGAGTCTGATTGCCTTCCTCTGTAAAAATCCAGCATCGGAGGTTCTGGGAGGATAGATCAGCTGGTCATGTGCTTACCCTGAATGAATCGCTAGGGTTTTCTGGCCAGTCAGTCTAGCAGAGTTGGCAAGGTCTAGGCTCAGTCAGAGTCCTTCTCCCAAAATATAAATCCATAAGTAGAAAGTGATTAAGGAAAATAGCCATTGTCAACATTGGTCCTGCACATGTGCTCATACGAATACATAAAGACGAACACACATGCACATGCACACACATAGATGTGCACACACACATAAGCACACACACACACATATAGATGTGCACACACACACAATAGACCACTGCACCAGTGGCCAGCTTCCAGTATCATTCATTCTAAATCAAATGGACAATGAGATTAATAAGTCTAAAACAGTACCAGCACCAGGCTGACTAAAAATATCTCAATTTATACTTCTATTTTTTCTTTTATTACCAGTAGAAAACACTTAAATACCTTCTAACCACCAAGAAAGAGAATTGGCCCTAATTTGAATCTAAAATTGGCTTATTATAATGCTTTCACAAACACCTCAAATCAAAATTATGTATTACATCACTCAAATTTTCTACCTACTAATTTTTAAAAAGACAGATGCAGTGGAAAAGGAGAACTAAGAAGTGTGCCTTACCTGGATGCTGGCCTCTCAGGAGGCTGGGCTACTGCTCATTTGTTCATTTACAAAGAGAGTGGCCTGTGTGCGGGTTCATGCTCTCCCCAAGTGAGCCATAAGGTGTGAATACACCCACGAATGTTAGCAATAATATGTCCTGGCTAAACATCAGGAAGGGAACATTTACATCTCAGACACAACATTATATTTCTATATTTTGGAGGCAAACACCACAATGCAGCTTAGTGTGCTACTTATTATTTTTAATTCCCAAACTTATTTTGAAAACAAGAACGTCCAATGATTCTTGTTTGGAAACCATAGGAAAATATCTCCGTAAGACATTTAAGGTGAATTATTACAATGAGTCTGTTGTAAAAACAATATATTTTATGGGTCTGAATGACACAGAGTATTTATCTTCATCATAAGAAAAGGTATCTGTGAATTAGTTATGGCTTTACATCTCTGGAGTAATCAATTCTCCCCTCGCTTGTGGGATAAATATATTTTACTGCTGTCATCATGTATTCATGCACACGGCTAAGGGCTTCTGACTGCTCTCAGGATTATGGGTATATAAATTTATTTCCATGGGTGTAGCCCCGTAAGGTATGCACACTGACTATATTAAGCAGAGTTTTGGAGATTTATTCCCAAAGGAAGGCATCATGTCAGAACATTTTTAAAAAATTAGTCTTATTGTCCTGTTAGATATTTTTGCTTTCTCATTTAGTCAAATAACGTGCATCAGGATGCTTCAACATGATTAAACACCTGCCTCTTAGGAAATCAAACTAGCGCATACTGCAGTTGAATCTTCTACCATTCCTATTTAGAAAATCATTTATAAATTCCCAGCTTCACTTCATTGACTAAAGAAAGAAACAATCTGACAGATTCCAAGAGACCTATGTGGCCTTTGTCTATGGTGTCTGTGGACCTGTTTAGTGGAGAAACAGGACTGCTGGCTGGCTGGGCCCTCCCATGTTCTGGCCTGCAGTTCATCTTAGAGGGCTCTGCTTGATTGGGAGAAAAGGTCTTGTAAGTGATAATGTATTTTACAAACATTTCTCAAACTTATTGGCTCTAAAGGAACTATGCACCTGACAATTTTCATGCTTATTTCTCTGCATACATTTTCTTGCAGTGCGTTAAAGTCACATGTTTCTAAAGTAACAAACACATGCAGGAGGAGTCTCCATGGGATAAACACTGATTCATGCAGGACTTGTTTCTGAAATATCCAAATTTTCAGTTCTTTATTGTACAGCATTTACAGCTATAGCTGTGAAATAAGAATCCCAAGAAGGGACCCAGGGAAGCATTCTATCCATGTCAAAATTCTTGATGGATGCTATGTTTGATTTTTCTCTAGTTCTATATAACAGAATGGTGGGAGGGTGTCTTTTTAAAAAAAGAATGGAACATATTAAGTACTCACTAATAGTTCCATGGATGTTCATTTTCTGGTCTTTTATTAGTTATAGATGTTGCTATCTTTACACTTTATCCTTTAATTTATTCTCATTCTTTACAATTGTCCTAGAGACAATGAATATTACTGTCAGTATGATGATGCTGATGGAGATCTTACCACCTCAGATGTAGTGCCAAGTTCTGAAAAAAATGTACTAAGCTGTCCCTTTCTCAAGTCATTTGCTCTAGGTATCCACGTTTGCCTATCTCCATGACTAACATTTAAGAGTTTGTCTACTGTAAAGTGCTTAGTGACTGCTCTAAGTGACAAGGAATATTCTCTTTGCCTGTAACTAGAAACATGTCTAACCCCCAATTTACAGAGTCCTCTCCTGTCTATTGTGGTGTGCTGACAAAGCCATACAACTTGGCTGTAATGGTGGGACTTCCACTTCCGGCCAGTCACCTCTCCTCTCAGAGACTCAGGATTCCTGTCTGAAGCAGTGCAGGCAACAGTGCTATGTCACAGGAGTTATTGGGAGGAAAAACCCCAAGTGGTAATGCATGGCAGAGTCTCTGAGACATTGCAGCCTCCTCAAGTATATTTATACACAGGAGCCTGGCTGAGGAGAGGACCCATTCATTAAGAGGTCTGTGCATGAAGCACTGCTGTGACTCCCTCTCTTCCCAAGGATTCACGAGGAAATATTTCTCTTGTGAAAAGAAATGGTCCTGGGGCACATTTAAATTTCTGATTCTGTGGCAGTTTCGGTGATGTAGACCATCTCTGCTCCTTTAATACTCATAAATTCTTTCTTCTCAGTTTACAAATTCCTATGAAATAGAATCCTGTGCTTTAGGCTGTCAAAACCAAAGGGAGTTAAAGACATTTCAGCTCCATTAAAATATATATCTTTCTGTGTTTTGCCTCAGAACTGGGTGAAAGTGAAACACTGGATCAAGAAGCAGAGGTCACAGCAATTAGTTATGCAGTAACAAACGGTCAGTCCTGAAAATATACATACAAGCAACATCACATAGACTAAGCAGGTTATACTTATGTACTTACAAATATATTGAGATCAATCATATTTAAAGTGATGAATAGTCAGCAGTCAGCTATTAAAATATGTGACTGAATCAATTCAAAAGCTCTGAATGAGATGATGAAATTGATTTTGAATAATTATTAAATTCAAGGCCATTTCATATTTTCATATATATATGTATACATATATTCATATACATGTACATATATATACACACATATATCTACATGTATATATATATGAATCAACAATTTTTTAAAAGGCCAACAATTTGAAAAAGAGCAAGGAGGGGTGAGGAGTATATAGGAAATTTGAGGGAGGGAAAGGGGATGGAGGATTGAAGTAACTGTGTTATAATCTCAGGAAAGAAAAGAAACACTTAACACGAAGCAGAGGTAAACAGTTGCTTTTCCTCAAGACACACTGTCTCTTGGGAATCATTGCCATTGTGGCCTCCTCCACTTGGATGGTATTCCTGGTGACATGGAAGGTCACCAATTCATTGATTTCTGCCCACACAGAAGGAATAGGAAAGTGATTTCAGTAACCCATGCGCATTAGCAGAGGCCGCCTCTCTCTATAATGCTCCTGTCTGTTTGCTGCCATGGTGGTGGTAAGCCCTCCTTAAGCTTCCTGTGCCAGGGGAATAGCCTGATAGATGTTCACTGCCTTCTGTGTCCACCCGTTTCAACTGACAACATTGCTAACCAGAAGTTGCACTGGTTCCCTTGCCTCCTCTGATGGCCGTGTGTGAGTGGAGCTTTGCTTGGCTCCTCTGATGGCCGTGTGTGAGTGGAGCTTTGCTCTTCAGAGCTGTGCTCACACTCAGCAAGGCACTGGCTAACTATGGACTACTTCTCTATTGAAAGGAGGCTGATCTCAATTAAAGTATTTAAATACACAACTTTGCATAGGCAATACAAGAAAATACAAAGCCATTGCATTAGTAATTTCATAAAGATGTCATAGTGAAATAATAGCTTTGGGGTGCATTGGGATAAGTGTAATGAAATCAGTTGTGACCGTGTATGTTTTTATCCCCTTTTTCCATTTCTTAAAACAGCTACTGGAAATTTTTAAGATTTCCTCAAATTGCCTTTGTGGGTCCCAGTACTTCCCTCTTAGTCACACTGATCTGAGGAACTGAGCATTGAGTTCCTGGTCTGGTGAGTCCCAGTCTCACTCAAACCTCACCTACCACTCTTCCTTTCTGAAGTGTTCTGGAGACATCAAACATCGTACGGTTCGCACACATCCCACCCTAGTGCTTCTCTCTTCAATTCATTTGGACTCCTGTAAGAACACCGTGGACAGTGCAACAGCCGTAATTACTTACCACCTTAATCAGTAGATGTATTTCAGTGTTGAGTGCCTTCTGCTTCCTACCGTGACCCCATTTCCATAGGTTAGCCAAACAAAACGGAGGGTGCTCTGTTAAATCTGAATTTTAGTCAACAATGTCATAATTTTTGCTCTTGCAGTGCTTATGACATACTTATGCTAAAGAAAAAAACAAAACAAAGCCCAATATGCCTTTTATGCAAAGCTTCTATTTCACTGTGTGGCTTGCACTTTTATTTACTAAATCTAGCATCCCTACACAGTAGACATCCCATAATTCATAAAGTGATTGCCCTAGAAAGCATCTATGCACCATGATTAAATGACGGTAAGATGGAAAAGCAATCGTTATGAGTGACCCGTGATTTTCCTACCTACTTTTAGATTCTCCATTCAGTTGAAACAAAGCACATACATGAAATAAAATCATAGATCTGAGCCAGTGTCACAGAGGCTCTTTTACATGTTAGCACCATTTCCCCTTTACCCAGCTGAGCTCATACCCAGCTGAGACACATCTGGTCGTGGGAGGAGCAAACATTCCCGATCACAGTGGTGGTGGACACCATCAGTAGGAAGATTGCATCTTTTTCTCATGAATAATAGTTTGAACCTAGCCATATCTGCCTTTTATATGTAATATTTTATGTCCATATCTAAAAGGCCTTTGGAACTGCTGGGCAAATAGGAAAAATAAAGGAATGCTAGTATTTTCTATAAAGACATTCGTCCCTGGCTGTTGACGTGTTATAGACGGTTGCTAGCTATCAGATTAAAGCCCACTCTTTAACTTCAGCAGCATATCTTTTTGTTTCTCTGGCACTATTCCTCTGCCCTGTTAACGCTGTGCAATTACCCTGTGTGCAGCATTAGAGGAAGAAGCGTTCAGCCATTTCATTTTCAGAAATAACAGAAGTGGCATCCTCAAACTCTGTGGCAGAATCTCATGGCATTGTGAAGCTGATGGATGCCCCATATCAATTAGGCACCAGGCTAAGTAAACAGATGTGCAGCAGACTCAGTCCCTTGGCTGCATTTACTGTCTTAGGCATTTTTCCAGCAGCACCAGGGGCTGTATTTCAAATGTCATTTAAGCACTGCACATTCCAATGTGTGCTCTGAGGTCGAAAGGGCAATTTTCTATATTTCTCGTGTACCACTATCATCCTTAGTTTCATAGGATCCCTGCATTTCCTGGAACACTTGGTGAGTTCTCTCTTGGAGAAGATACACTTGTTATATCTGGGATAACCTCATTTTACAACGTCTGTAATTAGGTCATTATATGATGCATTCTAGTTGAACCCTGAATAAAATATCTAAGTTTTCAATCCTCACAACTACTTAATAGATCTGTATACTATCCAAAGGTATTGATATAAGTAATGCAATTCTTAGCAAATCTCAAGGGTGTTGTGTATAGGAAAAATAATTCTTAGCTTCACACGAAACCACAAACACATTTAGCTGAAAGACGAACAAACCTGGAAGCATCTTACTTTCAGATTTGAAAATAGCCGCTGGTCCTCAGCATCCCTAAAGGATACCAGCATCCTTCAAGGTCGTCAGCAGATACCAATGCTAGGGGATACTCAAGTCCCTGATCATGGAACTCAGCATCCCTGAAGGGCTGGCCATAGCGTCTTCTGCACACACCAGTGCTGGGGAATCGTCAGTTCCCTCACACAAAATGATGTAGCATTTATGTTCTACCAAAGCTCTCCTCCACAGTAGTTACAACCCCGAACACATGTGTTCTGTGTAAGTTCTTGTAATAAGAAAACGAGTGTGTAACTTAAAAAACATTGCAAATTATAGCTAGTTGAGTCCTTGAGTGCAGAACCCACAGCTGTGGAAGATCAAGAGCAGGTTTGAGAGGAGTGATAGGGTACAAAATAAAGACATAGAAAACACAAAAATAAACTCACACATTTCCAGTCGATTCATCTTCAGAAAAGGTGCCAAGAACCCTCAATGGAAAAAGGGCACTATATTTAATAAACACTTTTGGGTTATCCAGAGATCCACATGCAGGCTGAAATTGGACATTATGTGACAACATGCCACACAAGATAGAAGTGTTGCATGCTCTCTTCTCAACCACAGAGAATCAGAATAGAATCACTTCCGGGATGAGAGAAATGAGATTTCAATCAAACAGTACTAAGCTTGAGTTAAGTGGTAGGACCAAGTCCTCAGAGTCACATGTACATGTGGTGAGGATACTGGCAACACTGTCATGTTTTCCTGAAGATTTCTAAAACAGTATAAAAACCATCCACCACACATTTCACAATGTACCAAAATATCAAAACATGTTGCCTCCCACAGTTAAATAGTAAAATGCCCATGTGATGGTTGCTCCTGGTTGTCAACTTGACTACATCTGGAATGAACTACAATTCAGAACTGAAGGGCTCACCTGTGATCCAGGGCTTGAGGCTGGAAGACACAGGTTTCTGACCTGGATCTTGGTTTGGAGATCTTGAGGCATAGTGGCCATAAAAAGCTTAGGCCCAGACAACACCTTTAATACCAGGAGACTGAGGAAAGAAGACCTTTGAGTTCAAGATCAACCTGGGACACAGCAAGTCCCAGATCCAGGTGTGGTGGTACACAGTTTTAATCCAGGCGACACCTTCTGCTGGAGGCCTTCATAAGGACAGTGGAAGAAGGAAGATCTACTCTTTGTTGATTGCTTACACTGTTAGAACCTACTTCCACAGAAGACCAGCTCAAACAACTAGCCTAGATCCTTGGACTTCCCATTCATAGCTGCGCATTGTTGGGTAGCTGGACTACAGACTGGAAGACATCACAATACATTCCCTTAATGTGTAGAGGCATTCCATAAGCCCAGTGACTCTAGAGAACCCTGACTAGTACAGCCCCTTCCTTTTTTGCAAGAAAAAGAAAATTCTTCCACACACACTCAAATACACACACTTGCACATACACAACCCTGGGTTTGTAGATTCTTACTTGCCAGTTTTTAGAGTAAGAGGGAATTAAAAGGGACGATGACTCTTGTGTTCCTTTTTAATTTTTGTGACATGATAACCCAAGTTGAAACCAAGCTCCAGATTGGTGTCTCCTGGTCATCATCCTCTTTCATGTTTTAATGAGCAAGGACTGAGCGGAATTAATTAATTAATTTAGAATTAGATCTATATAACCACCTCGTGAATGCCGATTCAAGGATCAGTGGCTCTGGAGATCCAAGCAGCACAATTAATTGCTTGCTGACGTGGCTACAGTGGCTGATTGCGTTTCTGATATGAAGTTTTCTCCTATGGTTCCCTCCAGAAATCTACAGACTGGTTGCCTGCTTTGTTACCAAAAAAATGAATGGAAAGAATATCCTTTGCTACAATTTTAGAGTATTCTATGGATTGATTTGAAATTGTAGAACTGTGTCAGAGTAGTGGTTACTCACATGTAACTAAAACCATTTAAGACTAGTGAATATAAACATTCTCAGAGTCTTTCAGACTCTCTGTTTATTTCAGCTGGAACCCCTTGAACCTCCAGGGTCCATCAGTATACACAGGTGTAGACATGGTAAAAACCCACAGGCTGCTACACTGACGTTCATTGGCTGTTACTCCATTTTAACTCTGTTTATAGAGTAGGAAAATAGACCATGCTTCCCCAAGCACAGCACCCTGAACGAGACAGAGAACCAAACTCCAGACAAAATAAAACAAAGAATGAGCAACAACAATTCCCTTCACTCACCCCAACAAAACTAGCTCGGCTTCTGCCTTTGCTTTTGTTTGGTGTTGTATGGAACAAGCCGCAGGTGCCTCACAGAAGAGGCGCCACTGATGAACTCAGCAACATTTGGGTACCCACTGGGTTTGAGTATGAATCCTCTGAATTCTTACAACCTAGCTGAGCAACTCTCTTGACTTCCAAATCTGAGGTGTTATGGGAGTCAGGAACAACTCCAGTCTTCCAGATCTGAGGCGACATGATCTGATAATTTCAAATATTACAACAGATTGGCTAGCAAGCAGTGCTACAACACACTGAGCCTGACAGCCAAGTTTTGGTATGTGCTTCTATTTGCTCTGTGGCCTTGGTCCACATTCTCAGCTACCCAATGTTCCACTTACTATCTCTAAAAGAAATAGTGACCAGAGTAACGACACGTGTATTAAGAAATTGATAGTAATATTATGCTAATGATACTTGTCAAATAAAATCAGGGCTGGTGATACCTGTCCCCAGTTCTAGCACTTGGGATTAAGCGGAAGTATTGCTATGATTTTAGGGCAGTGTGGATGACCCAGAGTACAAGACTAGCCAGGGTACATAGACATTCTCCTCTCTCCCTCTCCCTCTCCCGATCCTCTTCCCTCCCCCCTCTCTTCCTCCATTCCCCGACACACACAGACACAGACACATAAACACACACACACACAAGCACACACACACAAAGACACATATACAGACAGACATGTACAGACAGACCACAGACCTAGAGACACACAAATATATACACACACACACAGATATAAATCCCCTCACAAACTCAAAATTTAATGAGACTACAATCAATTTAATTTCAAAAGCTATAGAAGTGTTTTGTGTGTAAACAAATAATCCAAGAATCACAAAAACTAAAATCAAACTGGAAAGTCTCTTCAGCAGGCATGGCACACTACACCATTGTACAGCCTTGTACAATTGCTTGTTTTACATTAACAGTCTTATTAGGGCAAACAGAGTTCTTTAAACTGAATTGCTTATAGTTAACTGCTTTGTTTACTCTGAATCATGTTGACAAGGGCATAAAAGTTACAATGTGTGTTCGTGTGTGTGTGTGTGTGTGTGTGTGTGTGTGTGTGTGTGTGAAGAGTCTCACTTTGTGTCCCAGAATAGACTTGAAGTCACGATGCTTCTGCCTTCGCTTCCTGAGTGATAAGTGTGCTTGCGCCATGTTTCTAAAATATCTGTTCCCCATGTCTTTAAAATATTTCTATGTAGGGAGGTAAAATGGTGGGTAGTTTTCTGAAGCCTAGGGAGATTGATGTTTATCGTGGTTAAAACATGTGTTAGTTGGGCCATCCCTGAAGAGTTCCCGTTCCAACACCTACCAGCTACTCTGATGGAACTCTTCTACGTGTCAGGATTCTAAAGATAAGACATCGTATCTGAGGTCCTCAGGTTGAAAATAATCCAACTGGAAGATTCTGTGAAACCTACACGGACAAACCCACAGGCAACATGGTTTGTCTTCACAGTCAACAAAAGTCTTTGGCTGAGTTGACAGTAACCATGGTGAAGGATGTGATCCACTTTATACACCTCGACTTTATCTGGCCGCTCAGGTCACAGCGCAAAGTCTGCAGGAGGCTTGCAGATTGTTTTCCCAACCTACCCACCATATTTAGGAGTAGAGCTACCAGCATATAGCAGCTCTGGGATTGCTATCCAACAACGTTCTTAAGCAATTGAATTGGAAAAGTTTAGCAGAGAACTTGGGGATGCTGACATCTGTGCCCTTTATTAAGTAGCCGAGCATAGCTGAATAAAACTGATTAAGCCTGACGTGCTCCAGCTCCTTACGTCCCTGGCAAGAGAGGATATGCTGGATAATGTCATCAATTCCAACAAACTCAATTATGGGTTGGATAGAGAACTCTCGGGTACCAGCGGCCTCCGAGCAGATAAAAGTGTTTAATAAGTAAGTCCCAGAGCAGAAAACATCAAGTAATTTTTACAAATAGCATATCTAGATATTTGTTCCCAAATTTTAGTTTGCAAACTCTGTTCTATTCTGTTAGAATGTAAAACTATATTGAAGGAAGGGGGAGCAACTTTCTTGATAAATCTTAAGGAAAAGGAGGTCAATCGGATTAAATCACACACACACACACACACACACACACACACACATGCGCACACACACACACGCATGCACGAATGCACACACACGCACGCACACTCACACGCGCACACACACTTGTACATCACAAATGAGACAATAAACACAACAAAAAGAGAAAAGATGGGAAAATATAACTAAAGTAGATGCCTGAGAAGAGGTTAATATCCTCAAAAACATAAGAAATTCATGTAAGTCCAAAGAAGAATACACATTTATAAATGGAGAAATGGCCTGAATCAGATTTCTGTCTGTATGACAACAGATGGCCAAAACCAAACCAAACCAAACCAAACCAAAATATGCACTTTCACTAATTTTATGTGAGAAATGAAAAAAGAGAAGCAACAAGACCTATTTGTACTGCTGAAATAATGGTTATTCGCAAAAGTCAAATATAAAATGTGCAGGCTAGCAAGTGGGGGACATACCCTGTAGACAGTCTGCAGGATGCAAGTAGGTGCCACTGATGTGTGCAAGTGGTAGAGATTTCTCAAAAGTATAAGAACTGAACTATCATGAAGCCGCAGAAAGGCTCAGCAGCTAAGAGCACTTGGCAATGAAATGGATTCTGGTCCCAGCATCTATGCGACAATTCACAACTACCTGTAACTTCAATGCCCTCTTCTGGCCTCTATGGGCATCATACTTGTGGGTAGTGCACATATATACAAGCTGGCAAGACAAAAAAATTATAAACAAACAAACAAACAAACAACAACAACACAACCCTGAGAACATAAAAGCAGAACCTTTACGTTTCACTCTTTGGTTTCATCATGGATGCTATATCCAAATGAAATAAAACCGGCTGTGACGAATCTGTAGAGTTTTCTTCATCACAGTTTAGTTGATACAAGGAGTCCCAGGGTCCATCAAATAGACAGCGAAATAGAATGGGATATCTAGATGCAACACAATGCGGTTTGGCGATTGAAAAGGGCTGCTGTCCAGAGTGTCTGTGTGCATGAAATTGAAGGGCATTGTGTTAAATGAAATAAGCCAGGCACAGTAAGAGAAAATCCAAATGTTCCCCCTCATACTGAAAACGCGGAAAATTGATTGTGTAGAAGTAAAGAGGAGAAAGGTGGCTGTGGCTGGGTGTAGTTGAGGGAGGCGGTAAGATGTTGGTCAAATGTTAGAGCAGTGGTTCCCAACCTTTCTAATGTTGTGGCAACCATCAACCATAGAAATGTTTCATTGTTGATTCATAACATGCAATTTAGCCCAAAGGGGTCACACCCATTTGAGGACTGCTAGATTAGAGTGAGTTCGAGAGATTTGTCATATAGTTGATGATATATTAATGCTTCATGTTCTTATAGACAATAAATATCTAAGGTGATACTTGCCAATATTCTACAGTGCATGAATGTTTAAAACATATTATACATATAATAATTTAAAGGTTAATGTAAAATAACCATAATAATAAATCCTGTCAGAATCAGGATTGAATCTTCTCTGGCTTCTGCCAATAAAGATGCTATACTCGGCAGTAAAATTTACATATCCCTTTTTTTTTCTCCCTAAAGGTTCCTATGAATTCTCTTAAAACTTAAGATATTAAGGTAAACTTCATATAAGGGTAATAAAATATAACTATTCTTTATAATTCATATAGTTGCTTTTTAAGCATTCACCTGATGTCACACTCTTATTATTTATAATCATTATGTTAAATAATAATGTCTCAGCTCAAAGTTAACAGTGGACATGGTTTGTTTCTCAAAGGAGGAATGGAGGCTTAGGCTCCTGCTAACCTTTGGATGTCCTAGTGCAACAGAAGGTCTCCTGGAAAAGCTCATAGGCTTCGGCTATCTCTTACACAAGATGCCCTTCCACATTAGCAGAGTGTTCAAGGCATTGGCTGGAGAAGATGTAAAAAGCCAGACCAACAACACTCTATAAGCTGCTCCTGTGACCACAAATGACTGCTGCTAGGGATCTCTCAAGATCCTCACAGTTCCAGTTCTGATGTAGTACTAGATCCCGAAGCACAGCAAAGTCAAAGGATACCAAGGTTAGAGTCACATACAGAAAGATGGATTATTTCCCCTTCGGTCATTTATCCCCAGTGAAGGGAACCAGGCATTAAGGAACCATTAGGTCCGAAGCCATAAGGATCTGATTTATGATGTATGAACTAAGTGACCTTTGGCAGGCTACTAAATCTCTCCTGAGCAGTCATTATCCTTATCAACAGCCTGCTAGGCATGGTGTCCACAGTTGAGGCAGGGAGAGTGACAGGGCCTGCTGCATGGTGCATCGTTGAGACACATAAGGTTTCTTCTGTGGTTTCAAGTAGTTAATCACACATACTTGAAACATTTCAGTCCTGTTCCTGCTTTCTACGCTATCCTGGCTAAAAGCCACATTTTTTTCTTCTAATTTGCTTCTGTTTCTGAGGCCTGGTGTGTATTCTATTCTTCAGAGTTGACTTAATCATGCTGGCCTTGTTTTACATGCCTTGGCTCTGCTCTCTTTCCCAGCACACACAGGCTTTGACACTTACAATGGCTTGCAGCCCTCTGCCCGATTCTTGGCTTATCTCCAAACATGAAAGGCAGAATTTCTTAGGTCTACCCATTCATCTATTTCCCCAAGAGGGGATGTGTCTGAATACCTTCCAACACCACCCGTTCATTCCGGCTGTCTGTGTGTCAGAGTGCAGGAGCTGAGCTTTCTTCTTTATAATTCAATAAATCGTCAAGGAATGTTTCCCTTTTCCAAAATCTGTCTTGAGTTAGTTCTCAATTCAAGGTCAGACTTTATCTTATTTTCCAGTGTGCTTCATGGAGTATGCAACTATAGGACAAAACTAAAGTCAGTTTTAAGGCAAGGTAATTAACGGTTTTACCTTTCCTTCCGCTACTATGAAGATGGTCTGGTACATAAAGACACAAGTCTCTGTGTGGGCGTTATGGTACAAACACTATCATGAAAACCTGGTGAATTGAGTTTAAAGTCCAAAACCCACATACAAAGCCAGATGGACAGTACTAATCTGCACCCCAGTGTTCCTAAAGTCATGAGGGTGGCCAGACAGGAATATCACCCAGAAGTTCCCAGGCCATCTAACCCAGACAGTGCCACATGGCTAAAACAAGAGGAACCCTATTGCTACAACGTAGAAGAAAATGATTGATTATTGAAAGCTGTCCTCTGTCATAGGCAAGCCTCACCCCAAATAATAATCAAAGGCCAATATTGATTAAATAAATAAACCTGCCATTTTTATTCATAATAACTCACTAGAAAATTGCTTCCTATTAACGCAGTTATCAGACAAAGCCCTTTGCTTTCATTCACCCCGAGATCACTTTTCTTTGAGGTTGGGACTCTTAGGGTTTCTGGTGATCATTTGTATTTTGTATAGAAAGTGTGAAAATACAGTTGCATGAGTTACAGTTTATCACATGTCTCAGATTTCAGCTCCTGACATGTTTCATTCTGGCCTTTCGTGAAGCTAGTGTTATCCTTGGGTCCCAGTTTTCTGTTAACTAGGTTATAATACCCTTCCTCCCCTGTATTTCTAGGAAGCCATTGGAAACGTTTTATAGTTTTACTAAAGCATGCAGAATATTATCTTTAATAGAAGTCCCTTGTTAAAACAACAACAACAACAATAACCAAAACAAAAAACCTAAACCAAAACCTCATGTGATGGCTTGTCTAGAGCGTGCAGTGACAGGAGGCCAGGCTTCATGTTTCGATCCACCTGACCTCACTTAAGCCAAGTTCTCTCAGATTGCCCTTGCAGGGTGGTAAACCCACTTGAATGCCAGCTCCCTGTCACTTACTGTCCCATATCACCCAGGACCTTGGGAAAGAAGTGACTCACAAAGGACACGACTGCATGCTGCTGGGGAATCACTGTTTAATGCTGCCCTGAAGCTTCT
This sequence comes from Mus musculus, assembly GCF_000001635.26. Taxonomy (NCBI): domain Eukaryota; kingdom Metazoa; phylum Chordata; class Mammalia; order Rodentia; family Muridae; genus Mus; species Mus musculus. The sequence goes on along the minus strand of NC_000080.6, from coordinate 117,680,059 downwards.
GTCAACAACAAAGTATGAGTAAGTGACTAGGTCAGATGGACAAGGACATTTGAAAGTCCACACAAGAGAAAGTCATATTTGGTCATTCTAAAAAAAAAAAAAAAAAAAAAAAAAAAAAAAAAAAAAAAAAAAAAAAAAAACAGGCAAAGGAAGAAAGACAGAAAACTAGAACAAAAGAGAAAAGGAATTCAGGGGCTTCATAGGAAGAACGAGCCACTATTGTCTTCAATAACCCACTGGAAGTTACTATTTAGAACTTAGGAAGTAAGTCACCACATGTTATTGAAGTTTTAATTCTAAGGATGGGTAACCAATAAACACTAAATGCATTTTCCATGTATTTTCACAACAGCGTTATTTAAGGAAACAGAGAGCAAAAGATATGGTAGAAAGGATGCTATTCCTGTCCTCTATTGTGTCATAAGAAACCCATTCCAAGTGGTCTCCAGGCAACTAATTTCCAAAGATACACCTTGTTTTAAAAGTGCCGGAATGAGATTTAATACATTTGTGGTGTTTTGGATGAGAAATGTCTCCTATAGGCTCCTGTAACAGACAGAACATTCTGTGCTCAGTGGTAGTGCTGTTTGAGGATGCCATGAAGTCTGTAAGACAAAGCCTTGCCCGGTGGTGGTGGCGCACACCTTTAATCCCAGCACTTGGGAGGCAGAGGCAGGCGGATTTCTGAGTTCGAGGCCAGCCTGGTCTACAGAGTGAGTTCCACGACAGCCAGGGCTACACAGAGAAACACTGTCTCAAAATAAATAAATAAATAAATAAATAAAAAGACAAAGCCTCATCCAAGGAAGTACAACATCGGGGCTGGCTTTGAGGGTTTTTCTCAGCATACTATCTCCTCCCCCTCCTCCTCCTCCCCCCCTTCTCCTTCTCCTCTTCCTCCTCCTTCTCCTCCTCTTCCTCCTGCTCTTCCCTCTTCCTCAATTTTGGTTTGGTATTTATCACAGCACCAAAAAAGTAACTAATACAACATTATATACTGATTAAAAAGAAAACATAAGAAACAAAAAAGCAACAACGCTTGCTGAGTTATCCTAATTACTGCTTCACTCTCAAAAGCCAAGACAAAGCCAGAGTACATCACCTGTTTTTACCCCTCCCCCACTCCGAATCTGTACCATGGTTTACGAAAGTCAAATCCCTATGGTGGGTTTACTTCCTTTGTCCTTGGCATAAGCTTGTACTTCAGCTGCAGACATGGTATCCTTCTTCCTACTTGTGATCCTCTCCTGACTACCTTAGCTTTGGTACCCATGGTCTAAGTCTAAAGCAGTGTCTTCAAGTAATTTCCCACTGTATGAGAAGCACTGCACCAGAGTTCTCCAAAGGAGCTTTGTAAGCTTGAGCATAGCAAATATCTCCTCAGGTCTCAATGTCAGCTTTAGAAGGGCTAATAATAATCCCAAGGTCTGAATAAAGTCTTTAATCCCCTTCCAACAAAACAAATGAGTAAACAAAACTGCATGGACTGCTAAGAGGAATTCTAAGTCTATTTAGTTTCTTCATCAAATACAGGGTTACTCTACCAGGACACACTTAACTGACATTTGAATTTATTTACATGTAGCCAAACTCTTAATGGTTTATCTGAGGATATGAGCTCACATTTTGCAGGTAATCATCCATGTGAATTTGTATGGATTTTATCATGAATCATAGCTACATAAAACCATTCATATGTTTTTTTTTAATTTTTAAAAATACTGTGTATGTGTGCATGTGTGTAATAGATAACAAAGATTAAAAGTATAATGGTTTATAAAGACTTGAAATGTTTTGTATAGCATGGGTAAGACTGTGGGCAAGTATGTGGGTTTAGCAGCCTTTCTGACATGACTCTCTTCTTGGCTTTGAACAAAAGCCTCTAGAGGAAGATGTAGCATTAGCAGAGCACACTTTCTCTAGATTTATGTGCAGTTAATAAAAATGTCCATAGGACATTTTATAAGCTGCTACAAGCATTTTCATTAATAATGATAACTAAATGGTGTCATAAAATAATTCTGTTAAGACGTACTTTATAAGCACGGTCTTCTTGGGAGAATGAGAGGGCTGTGGCCATTATACACTGGTGGGAGGTTTGCATCATTGCTGATGGATGGGGACACCAGTTTTATTTGCACAAAATGCTTTACAGAAATTTCACTCCTCCTCCACTTGTAAAGTTCTCCTCTTCGGATACTGACAAGCTTTGGATAGGGCCTCTGCTTTGTTTACCTTTCAATCAATTTAGTAGATGACCATCAGAAGAGGGATACTCATGTCTGTGTCTGGGCTTTCCTAGGAAAGCCAGCAAGACATGGGTATTCATGAAAGACTCCTTTCTAATGTGGGAGGGGCTTCTGTGTTCCTGATGAAGTTTTTCATGAGGGGGGTATATTCACCTTGGTTCCTGCGCATTTTAATAACTTTTTTTTAAAAAAAAATACTTGTTCTGTTGCCCTAGGGCTTGAGTCAAAAAATCACAGCTCTCTGTGTTCAAACAGAAGTCTGGATCCTAAACAGATTTACTGATTTCAATATGTAATATCCACCAAGTGCTTGATAAAGTCCCCACCTTTTGCACACTGAATTTCATTGAAGAAAATAAATGATTAAGTAAATACTATAAATAGCTAACATTGTCGGGTGCTCTAAACTGTTGTAAAGAGAACAAGGGCAGTAAGGAAAACATGGAACAGTCTGGTGGAGAGACTACTTTCAACATGATGGCTGGAGAAGTCCGTCTGAGCAGATGATTGCCCGGCAGAGACCAAAGAGAAAACTTCTACCAGTTAATGAGCCAACCGACAATGAATACGCAAAGTCCTAAGCATCTGATACTATAAACCGTTCTACAAGAAACCGTTAAAATACCCAGTGTACCTAGAGAGTCCAGCCTAGTTTCTTGGAGAAATGCTGATAAACTGCAGTTATAGAAATAACATGCATTTGCTAAATGTTAGGGAAATATTCATGCAACACAGGAATTTGCTGAAGAGAAGAAGTAATTGGTTGGGATCTGGGTAGAGACTGAAGAAGATGAATAGTGGCATGGATTGAGAGGAAGAAGAGAGGATGTAGAATCATAGGAATTGCTTTCGTGATTTTGGGGGGGGGGGACTGACAGTTGTTTTCCTTCCTCCCTTCCTACTGCCTACAGAAATGATTGCCTTTAGATGGGATAAGATCACACCAGGCTCACACCCATTTTAAAGGGGGATTTGTACAGAAGAGTGGGTATACTTGCTTGTAAAGTGACCTAACAGTATGAAGAGATGCAATGGTATAGACTAGTTGGATACCAAGTATAGGCAAAGAGTAGACTTCTCAGAACCAGCCAAGGAAGATATCGTGCAGAGGTGGTTCGAGCAATGTTAGTATAAAGTAATGATTTTTGGACCTTTAAGCTTGCAGAGGTCTGCAGATAGAAAGTGTGAACCAGAAGGCATGGCGATATCCTGGCTACAGCATAGTACAGAAGAAAAAGTTTCACTGGTTTTTATTTTTAAAGAGTAGAAAGTGCAAAAGCAAGTGTTGAGGATAAAATTGAAAAGATTGAATCAGCACAGCACATAACTAAGGAGTTGGGCTGAGTTTGTGCAGACTAAGGGGATAGTCAGCCATGTTTGTCAGAGTACATGGTCTTTGCAACCAGAGTCATCTCCTCCACATCTCCCTTTGGGAATTTTTTCTTTCTCTTTCCATCTTCTTCTAGACCTCTACTGCTTCCATGTAATGCTTATGCAATGCCTGCTTGCAAAGACATCATGCAATCCTGCTCTCCCCTGATGCCTCTTTTCTCCTTTCGTCTTCCCCCTGTGCTATGTTCTTGAGATTCTGGGTAACAGTACCTTTGGAAATTAGTTCAGTTCTTCCTTTTATGAACTGGACAACCACTTGTTAGTACCAACAGTGAGTTTGAGGAAAGGTATAAAAAAATGGGAGTTCCTGTTTTCATGACATGGCATCATGAGAATGATGGAAGACACTATGTATGTGTTTCAGAATGTTGGAGCCTCCGTTTGGAAAATAGATCACTAAGGACCACTGACAACAGAACATTGATAACTATACAAGAAATCCTTCTTACAGTGAAACAATTTTGGAGATGAACAGAAGGAAAAACAAGATAGTAACATAACATATTGTTTAAAGTATTTTAACTATCTAGTTTTTTATAAGAACAATACCCAAAACCAATATTTTTACCCTGCAGCAATATGCCTAGTGCTTGCCCACATTCTGACTCTCCTCCCAACATTCCCACAATCACTGTACCAGGGCTTTAAACTTCTGATAAATCACTAGCTCTAACCTAGAGGTTCATCCTAACCTACAGGACGACACTCCTGGCTTTGATAAGCTGGAGAAAAATGGTGGGCTGACATTTTTTTGTATGCACTAATTCATGCCTGTCAAGCTTACATTGAAAGGCATTAGTGTGGTGCTATTGGCAGCATGGCCTTTGAGTTGTAGTTGGGGTTGGGTGAGGTCATGGCGCCATTCTCAAAGTGGGACTGCTAGATGTGTAAGACAGATTTTCTTTCTTGTTATGAAGGAACAGCAAGGAGATGCTCCTTAGTAAACAAGGAAGAGGCCAAACGTCAGAAAACAAATAGTTTGGCTCTTGCCCTTGAACTTACAACCTCCAAACTCAGAAAATAAAGGCCCATTGCTTAAGCTACATAAACTTCAGTATTTGCTTTTAGCAATGCAAAGAGATGCCTAAACCCTTACAAAAGTATTAATGTAATTGTCTTTCTCACCACTGCTAGCAAGGTTGCCACACTGTTTACCTATTGACAAGTAATTATAATACTTACAGGTAAACTTACATCCGCAGACTTACAGATTAGAGCAGAATCTCTAGGTTAGTTACTCATACGGCACACCTTAGTCTTTCCAAGAAGAATGGAAATTGTTCTTCCAGTACCCATTTCTGTGTCGCAGTGGGATGAATTCTTAGTGCAGGAGCCTGGATTCACAGATTCTAACTGTCCCATTATAAGCTAGATTCTCTTACTTAAAAAGAAAATTGGGAAACTGGATTCATTCAAAATTAAATTAGTAGTGGATAAATGAGAAATGGCTATTCTGGTTTCCATGGTTCTATGAGAAATGACACATCTTTAGATAGTCTTAAAATATTTGCATCACATTGTGTGCAAAGGAGAAAAGTGCTAAAGCCTTGGCCTCATTTTGGACATTTCTTGTGACTTGTTATAGTAAGAAAAAAAGCACCAGGTACTGCACTGTCTCCATTGCCTGTGTGCCAAATGGACAAGCATACAGTTTACTTAGGCAGTAAATATTGGCCATCGCCCTTTGTGCATCAGAGAGTAAAGCATGAAGTTTGGAAGTTAAGGTCCGTTTGCCAGCAGAGAGCCAATGTGGGATTAATAATTAATCACACAGACGGAATGAGTCACAATAGAGACAAACACCACAGAGCCTGCTAGACCCTGTGAGTCTTGTCTATGTACTTAGAATTTTAAAAATGCACATGGGCAAGAGGGAATCAGCTACATATATATGTCCAACAGTAGCAAAAGCACTTGAAATGCCCTGTCCTATTATTCAGAAATATTAACGCACAAAGTGCCTCTTGGAAACATTTTTTGCATGAAATTCACCAGGGGTAAAATAACCGTTCTAAAGAGAGACTCAGATATACCATCTGCAGAGAGCTCAATGGCTCTGCAAACAAACCTAGGTATGAAAAACACCCCTCGTGTGGGTCTATTACTGTAGCTGAAGGGCGGCATTTCCCTGTCTCTACATTTATCTCATCCCATCTTGTTAGAAATCTCTGAAATATCACAGGATATGCAACAGAACTGCAAGGAATGCATCACAGATTTCATCAGTTCTGCCTCAGGATGCTTTACAGCAAAATGTTTATGCAAAATCTTTCATTTTGTATGTAACTGTATATGTATTAATATATTACATCATATTGTACATATATAATGTTATATGTACATTATATTATATACACCTATCTGTGTGTCTCTATGTTTGTATATGTGTATATGTGTGTGTCTTTCTCTCTGGTGTCAGGTGATGCCCCTCATTGATTGAATTTGAGAGGATTCCTCATCTTCCATCTTTAAAAGACAATTTGAGGAGGATAGTTGTTAATCTTCGAATGTTTGCTAGAGTTCACCAGTGAGGATAACTGGTCTGGGCTTCATTTTCTTAGTCAAAGTTTCTAGTTTTACCAATGCTACCAATTTTTCAAAACCCAACCATGCTCTCCCACCCCAAATCTAAACTTCGTTGACCTTTTGCATTTTTTCTTTTTCTGGTCTGTAGACCATTTACTTCCAGTCTGTAGACCATTTACTTCTACGCTGACATTCATCGCCATCTTCTGTTAATTCTGAGCTCATCTGTTTGTTTCCGTTTTTGATGTCTAAATAAAGTTCGGGAGTCCATTTGAGAACTTTCCTCTTTCTTGGTGCAGCTATTTATCACGACACCACTCCCTGCTTGTGCTGCTTTTCTGTATTCTGTAGAAATTTCAGTACATTCTTATTTCACTAGTCTTGAGTATGTTTTGATTTGACCTTTGACCTTACTACTTCAAAAACTGTGTGGTTCATTTTTCACAAAATATCTGAATTTTCTAATTCATCTTGAGTTATCATTTTTATTTATAATATTTGTTTAGAAGATCTTATTGAGGTGTTGTTAACCTTCATAGATTTGTACAAACTTTCTTTTTTAACAGCTTGTATCACCTATTCTGGACAAAGCAACACATGCATGTAAGATTGTTTAATCAGCTGCTGTTACATAGCATGTTCTACTGTATTCTTTCTCTAAAAAACACAGATGCAAACATTCTGTACAAATATTAGAAACAAAAGCCAATGATACATAAAAAAATAAAAATGATTACTAGTTTTTTTCATGAATGGAGGGAGGCTGAGGCTTATCATTTAGGAAATCAATAACATGATACATTATTTTGATTACTATTTGCATTATATAATCATCTCAGTGGCTATAGAATTGATAAAATTAAACATCCTTTCATTATAAAAAATGTCAATAAACTGTGTATAAAAGTACTGTTTCTCAACGTAATAAAGACCACATTAACAATCTTAGAGCTTGCATCATGATGCAGAAAATCTTAAAGCTTCATGTTTATGGTAAGGAGCAAGGCCAATATTCCTCTATTATTACTTATGTTCAACAAAGTACCAAACCCCTTACCACTGAAACTTGGTAGGAACAAGAAGCAAAAAGATTTTTTGTTTCTGTTTGCAACTGACATGGTGCTATAGAAATGAAAAACAAGATTCTATTAAAAGCTGTAAGGACTAATAAGTAGATTGATTAAAATTGCAAATGACAAAAATCAATGTACCATGGATTTCTACATACTAACAATGACTTATTTGACTGAAAATTAAGAAATAGTGTCAGTTTTGATTTATGAATCAATCAATCAATCAATCAATCAATCAATCAGTCAGTCAAGCCAATGAGCAAACAATTATAATACGCAGGGATATGTTTAATCAACAAAGTGAAAGACGTCTATGCCTATAAACTATGCAACAATGCAGAAAGGAATTAAAGGAGACGCAAATGAAGTATATCCTGTGTTAATGTATAAGCAATGTTGCTACAATGCCCATACTACCAAACTGAATACATAGAATAACAGTTATTTTCCTCAAACTATTAGTGGTATTGCTTATAGAAAGAGAGAAAATCTTCCTAAAATCACATTAAACCACAGAGGCAGGAGAGCCAAGGCTACCCAGAAAAAAGAACACATCTGGACAAATTATAATTCTTAATTTCAAACTACATTTAAAAGCAATGATAATTTTTTAAAAATACAGTAGAATAAAGATAGATATTATAGATGAGAGAATGGTGGATTGTAGGCATTAAAAGAAAATAGAATTTGGGAGCTATTCCTCAACGGATTTAAAGTTTAGTTCTACAAAGTACATAGGTTCAAGAGATCTGCTATTCAACATGTCTATGCAGTCCCGTGTTGCACACTTAAAAGTCTATCAACTGCACTACACTGGCTCCTAGGACTTTGAAGAATAAAGTTGAGTGTGGCCTAGAAGACTCCTCTCTGAGGACAAGCTCTCCCAGTACCTAAGAGAATGATGCAGGCTTCCAAAGAAGAAAAGAGTTGATAGTCTTACCATACTGCAACATTTACCAGAATGGTAAGACATAGTGAAATGTCCAGTCGTGGTAGCTACTTGGGGTAACCAACAGCCACCTACTTGAACTGAAGGCCCTCTCAATAGGAGAGCATTTACCAATCTGGTAAATCCAACTAAGTACCCATGACTGTGCGACCAAGGAGACTAGAGGAGAACCTGCTGATGCCTATTTCCTAAGCCAGAATCATGTGTAACTGCATAGTAAATATTATCTTTATACTAAAAAATAAGTGTAGCTCTCATCAAGGATCAAAGACCTTATTTTTGTAGTAGACAGAGACCATAACAGAAAGACAGAAACAGTCAAAATAACTAGAAATAGTTAGAAAATAACTAAACACAAGTGTAAAATACCAACTGATACACTAGTAACACAACCCTGACACTGAAGCCTCGGAGAATAGTGTAAAAGAGGTGAGCAAAAGATTGTAAGAGCCAGAGGTTGAAGACATTTGCTGAGAAACAGTATCTTCTAGATTTGACTGGAAAGCTGTACCCATGAAATCTCAATGAAATGATTTCCTAAATAAGACCTGAAAAATGATATTACCAAGTAACCTATGAACATTGATGGTAGAAATCTCACCAGGCCTTACTCTTGGATGAAGAGCTACAGGCAATTAATGCTTGCTGAGATCATTGGAATCAGTCTAATCCAGGAGGAAGCCCCATGATAAGTAGGTGACCCAATCAACAGGTGGTGTTTATGTGTGTGTGCCTGAATCTGAGAGATAATGATGGACATAGGAACAATTGGAGGAAGGAGGGGGATTATGTAAATAAAAGACTCATTTTAAAAATTTATCAAGTGGATAGATCTCATGTAAATTATTCCAAGTGGGGAGTGTTGGGGGAAACAACTAAGCAAACAAGCAGAACAGAACAGAACAGAAACAATGCCAAACAATTAAATTATAACAAAACAATAAAATACAAAAGAATTTTGGAGGAAGCAGATATATTATCTTGTTGGAGACTGTGGTATTACAAGCATATGAAAAATGGTTAAGTTACTTGTCATAGACATTAAACACACAGGTTTTGCATATCAATTGTACTTCAACAAAGATAGAGATAGATAGATAGAGATAGTATCACATTGGTGTGTGTGTGTGTGTGTGTGTGTGTGTGTGTGTGTGTGTGTGTGTGTAGGGTTAGGTACACACACATCAGAATCTGATAATGGTATTTGTTTGTTTTGAGTTTTTGCCAAGATTTTATGTTAGATTCTTGACTATCCTTGCTTAGTCTCTTTTAAATGCTGATATTAGAACCATGAGCCACCACACCTGGTTACTAATTCTAGTTTAAAGTTAATTGCATTTCACCTTAAGCTGGTTACATTAAAACATTTTAAGTTACATTTATTTGTTTGTAAGTGGTGAGGTGGGAGGAAGAGTGAAGTTCAAGGGACAAGTTGCAGGATTTGACCAAGTCCTTTTGCACCTCTCAGGTCTTGGGGTTGGTCCTTGGTCCTCAGGTTGACTGTGAGCACCACTAGCCACTGAGATATCTCAACATCTCAGAATACTTGTATCTTTACACCATTAGTGCAATTTTGTTTATTTTTGTTTGCATATATATATATATATATGTGTATATATATATATATATATATACATACATACACAAACACATACATTATTAATGGCTTGTTTTAAATGATGACAGAGATATTTTCCATGTGTTATCATTTAGAAGTTCATATGCACATTTATAAGTATGTGTCTACTGTGCATAAAGAATTTTAAGATCTAGGAATAAAACTGTCTGATAGGCTAGTCACTTTATTTGCTGCCTACTTTTTAAAATTTAAATAACTACTCAGCTTTGGAATGAGGGTGAGATTTTTATTTCCCCTGAAATAATTTAGAGTTTGATACTTCATATTACACTGTACTTTCGTGTCATGTAAAGTTTTAACTAGAACATATGCAAGACACTGGCTTCAGTCAACAGTATTACAAAATAAACTAGATATATACACATAAATCAACTTTTAACTGAGGAAGTAACATATAAATTATGATGAGATGTTTATTTGATTTATGGCTTATTTGGGTCTTTGTCAACAAAAGCAAGAAAAACAGTTATTTTGCAAGCTAAACTCCAATAATGAGGCCATCTAAAGCCTTTCAAAATACCAGGGAGCCACAGAATGGCAATGTCACAACTGCCTGCCCTGTCTCCATCTTCAATATTGTGCTTCAAAGAACATTCATTGGTGACTTCTGCATTTGAGGTCATGGGTATGCAAATGGTATTTTCTAATGTATAAGTATAAAATCCAATTGACATAATGTCAAGTTGATACATCTAGAAAGAAAAGCGTTTACTGGATGTATAAAATAACAAAGAGGGTTCGAGTCATTTAAATTCTTAGTGATTTTAGAAATCAGTTGAAAATGCTTTTTTAAACCTTTGTGATAAAGCTTAAAACATAACCACATTTTTATTGCATATAACATTCTTGAAAATATGCCCTTGGAATGGGATAAGCCCTGGACTAATTTCCCCTCATTTTAAAAAGTAATATTTTCCTGGGCTATTGCATATGAGTTATTTAATCCATGCTTTCACAGGATGATTGCTACCCTGACCAAAAAATGCATGAGGGCTATTGAAAGTCTTTGTCAAATAAAGCCTTGTGTTTTCATGACCAGTGTTCCCTACTGTAGTGAGGGGATTTGAATTGCAGGGAAATCGTGCACTGCTAGTGTATGGTTCTCTGACACACATTCACTCTTAAAACAGCAAAAAGCTACCAAGACTGCAGATTTTGCTTAAGTTTATGCAACTTGTAGCTTTGCCTTTATCATCAAATGACAGTATTTCTGCTCCTGCTTTTTGCAAATAGTACCATTTCCAGGTATATAGGGGTGGGAGCTAGTGAGGTTTGGAATGCTGCCCTCAGCCTCTTGTTTTCGTGTGTGTGTGTGTGTCTGTGTGTGTGTGTGTGTGTGTGTGTGATAAATTTACACTTAGAGGTTGAACAAAATTCCCAACAATGTTGATTATGTAAAAACTTCATCTAAAATGCTCTCTGGCCTTTTCCTGGTTCCAGGGGGGAAAGTTCTATGTTCTGGATTCCTGGAAGCACCTGATACTTGCATCAGGATAATAGGTCTCCTGGGTAGAGTTTCCATGAACTAAAACATCTTTGTCCCCAGTGTCTACTTTGTAGAACCTTGGTCCTTGTAAGTAGAGATTTTTGTGCTGCCCAGAGAACCATGAAGAGGACAACACAGAATGAGGACATTGGCATTACAAATAATTTATGTTGATGTCACACATTGCTTTTAGGGCTAAGGGCAGGCAAAAGGAGACACAACCAGGAGGGCCTACAATGAGTTTTATTTTCTTGTCGGCGCACCCTGGCAGCTCCACTGTTGAACTGAGCTATGAAAGAGAAAATTCATGGAAATACTTTAAGTAGATTGCGAGGTGGGATCAAAAGAATGGTTTTTTTAAAAGAAGATTATGTTAAGAACCTAGTGCATTTCATGACTGTCGGGCTTTCATCTCTGAGTATTAAAGGACACAGTAACAAGGATCTTTCTGGAAGGGAATCAAAGGGCTGACTTGGTTCAGTGTCATTACCAACTATGTACTCTACTGCAGGTCTAGACTTCTGATTTTGCATCCAGTGCAGAAATCAAAGAAGGAAAGGGCTGTCTGGAAGGTTTATGTGCAAGTGGGAAAGTAACTGGGTGTGGTCATGACTCTCAGTAGAGATTCTAAGTCATGTATCTGCAATTTATTAAGTGGCTATAGTGCTCTTTCAACTCTAGACTTGTGCACTTGTAGCTCCCATCTCTTTTACACTTTCTGCTTCAAACTCCTTCCCTTGCCCACACAGTCCGTCTCTTACACACAAGTCCTCTGGTTTCACCTTGGTGCTTTCCCCCTAACAAATATCATACAATAGCCCTGTGCTTCTAATCAGATGCCCTTTCAAGGAACCAATTCACAGTAAATGCAACAATACATGCCTACTCCTGGCTGTCATTTCTCTGCCTCCTCCCTGGAGCTACTAATACCTTCAAAGCAAAGAGTGGTATCTTTCTAGTATACATTATTGCTTTTTTGTTGTTATTAGGTCAATATGTGGTTATCCATGGAAAATGGGAAGACTTTTAAGCAAGAAAGGCTATGTTTTGAGGTATTCATACTATAGTATTTGATACACTAATGCTTACATCAGGATTAAGATAATATGTATAATTAAAAATAAGATAACAAAGGGGTTCATACATGGGATTGATGGGGGGGCTGGAGTGGAAGGATCACATGGAGATAGGGGCAGGGAAATGGGAGACAAGGGAGGAAATACCAACATCTAAAATTAAGAGCTGTTTGAAGGATAGCGTTTTCACCCCCCTCCAGTAGATCTATCTATCTATCTATCTATCTATCTATCTATCTATCTATCTATCTATCTATCTAACAATATCTATATATGTATATTACTTATATGTACATATATATAGAACAATCTTGTCTATACATAAAATAATGATGGAGACAGCCCAATTGGGCATTTCTTGTTACCAAATGAAGCTTCATTACCAGGAATGGGTTACATCTAATTAATTATTGGTCCAAGGGGTCCAGTGAGAACCCCCAAACAACCCAGGCTTTTGAAAAAGACTATAGGTTACCCTTCATAAGCTAACAGCAAGTCCTCATTGCTGAAAACACCTACATAACTCATTTAACATTGAAAAATCTACTAGGTAGGTACACAAAGCCTTCACACTCATGTGATAATGTCTCAGGTACAGGAAGGGACTCTGCATACTTCCAAAGGAGAAACAAACACCAACCCAGCCACAAACTCTTCCATTGGTCTATAATGGTTTTCCTAGCTACAACATAGGCCAGTGTAATGGTGGCACAAATCAACCAATATCTGGTTTGACTGAAGGGCACGTTCCATGTCATACAACCTATATCCAACACTCCTTGGGTGATCAAGAACCTGAGACTAGTTAGCCTACTAACCTAGTGTAAAACCTATACTATTGTTCTAAAATAAACAAACAGGTAATAATTAAATGATTCCTAAGGACGTTATGCTATACTCATAGATCAGTGCCTTGCTCAACCGTTAACAGAGAAGCTTCCTCCAGCAGCAGATGTGAACAAACACAGACATTAGAGTGAGAGTTCTTAGACGACTGACTTCAATAGGATGTCTCCATCAAATCCCTCCCTCTCTAGACTCATAACACCCATGGAAGAGTAGGAAGAAAGAGTGTAAGAATCAGAAGGAATAGCCGGGCGTGGTAGCACACGCCTTTAATCCCAGCATTTGGGAGGCAGGCGGATTTCTGAGTTTGAGGACAGCCTGGTCTACAAAGTGAGTTCCAAGACAGCCAGGGTAATACAGACAAACCATGTCTTGAAAAAACAAAAGAAAGAAAAAACAGAAGGAATGAAGGACACCAAGAAGACAAGGCCTTTAAATAAGTACCTTCAAAGCTTAATGGAATTTGCAGAGACCAAGACAGCATACTCGGAGCCTGCACAGCTCTACACTAGTTGGAGTCATAGAGCTAAAAGTAGATGTGGGCTCATGCCAGCATCACTGACTGGAAAGCTATCTCTAATTGATAACCACTTGCACATGAAAATTTAGTGTTCACCAATGTGATCTCACTGGGTAAACAAACTACTCATAAGTGTAGGCCGCATGCCCCTCAGTAGATGAACAACAGAAGACAAATTCAAAAGCATCACTGTAGGTTCCTTGTTTCATGATATTGTGTCAGGGTTATTCCTTTTTTATTTTATGGTAATTTATAAATATTTTTTCTTCTCTCTCTTTACCCTATAGGTCCTTTGCATGTAATAGCTTCCAATTAAGAGTTTTATGTGATTCTTGAGTATGTAAATAGACTCTATTTCTTGAGCTCTTTTCTTACTGTTTATCTTATCCAATTTTGGTGTGGGGGAATTGGTTCATTTTATTATATTTTATTTTGTTATTATCCCACAGAGCCTATTTGCTTTCTAATGAGAGACAAAAAGGTGGTGGGTCTGGAAAGGTGGAGAGAAGGGGGTCAGCTAAAAGTAGAGGGCATGGGAACTGTCCTCAGGATAGCTTATGTGAGGAAAAGACTATTTCCAATAAAAGGAAGAAAATCCATAGATTCATTAGTATAGTATCATGGGATCTTTCATTAGAACTCAAATCAGAGATTTTCCTTTCATTTTTAGTATCTTTCATATGTCAGTTATGTAAGTATACACACACACACACACACACACACACACACACACACACACACACGTCTTCTCCGTACAATAACTCTAGAAAAAAAGGTACTCAATAGAGTAATAGAAAATAGAGTAATAGAAAATGAATTTCCTTGGATGAGGATGCTGCAGGAAGGAAAACAATCAATCTAACTAACGTTGAAGAAATGCTCCATTATGTAAAGTGTCTACAAAACCACTTGGGAAAGGTAATCTGTATAAAAAATCCCAACTATATAATTTTCTCAAGGTAATTAGAATTTTGAATGTCTTGAACTACTTGTATATTTGGTAGAAAGTTTATTACTATTTGTACCTTTAAATTGTGTGTGTGTGTGTGTGTGTGTGTGTGTGTGTGTGTGTGTGTGTCTGTCTGTCTGAACGGTATAACAATTCACAAGTATCTCATTGAATTATTTTTCAGAACCCACTCATAACAATTCCCGTAATTGTTTCTGCTTCAGAAGACCCAGGCAGGCTCACTTAGAAGTTTTGGATCCCGAAGCTTTAGAGTCAGGAAAGGCGCTGCTCCTAGGAGTTGGATGTAGACATTTGTATTCAGGCCAGGGCCCTTCTCTATCACCTCTGTTGAACTTGCAGATAAAACCCCAGATACAGCCTCCTGATTGTCAAAGCACATTAGCAATTGAGCTCTGGGCTGAATAATTTTCTTTAAGCCAGGCAAACTTGAAGAAAGAACAAAGGGCATGTGGAAGTCAGACACAAAGCTTCCCAAAACACGAAGCCAGACAGATTTTCAATAATTTAAGTGGCCAATTTGGACAAAATTTTATATTAGTTAAATCCTCTGATTGTTCATTATAATCTTTAATCAAATCATAAGTCATCCTAAAAAGGATTACAACATATGCCACATGCTTTATTCTAAGTTATAAATGTATAATTTCCAGTTAATTTAAAAAACTCTCTACATGGAAGGCTATTCATCATTGAAATTTCAAAGCTGAGTTAACTAAATATGCTTAGGCACAGAAAGAACAAAGGGATTCAGTCAAGAGCCAAATGTGAGCAAACGGAAAAGAGACAGAGTGTCCTTGTAGGGTCAGGGTGATGCTCCAGTCGTGTCCTTGTAGGGTCAGGGTGATGCTCCAGTCGGTCTTGCACTTTGCTTCACTCTCAGTGAAACACCATTAGGGAGTCACAGTACTCAGGTCTTCTGGGCCCAGAGCTGATCTCAGCATCCTTCTGAACACAGAGCTGCAGATAGCCATGGCTATCCCACTGGGCAGGTGAAACTGAACTCTGCCCCCGTTTTAGACGATCTTAGTAGTCCTGCTGGCATGATTTCTTAGTAAGGTCTGAGCAGAATTACATACAGACTTGTTGGAAAGGGGTTTCAAGGTTGTCTGGCTTAAACTTCTGCAGAATTACCCCAAAACTCACAGTCTCTGCTTAAAACCTTTGGACCAGAGACCCTTCTCGGCCACCCCAACATCACCTTGGGCTAACTCATAGAAATGTTACAAAATTTCCCCTACTATTCCCCTGTTATGATTTTCCATAAAGTCTTCATGTGGTACATTTAAATGCTCTAACAAGGATACACTTCAGTTTTTTCGAAAGGACTTAGCTCATGTTTTTCCCTCATCTTCCTTTTGACAAAAATAGATTCAGACGCTTCAACTCTACTTTGTAAGTGGCGTTGCCAGGCCCTTTACCACGGAAAGGGACAATTATTCTTTTTAATTATAAGCTATAATTAATATTTTAATTGGAACAGTTTCTGATAGAATTCATTTCTCAGCAGTATAAAAAAAGTAAAGAATAAAGACTGTATGATCTGAACTCGTTATCTTTAGAGAAACCCATAGCTCTCACATCTTTAGAGATTTTAAATTAAATTATGGTTTATTCAATTTTGTCAATTCAATGTTCTATTTTCTGTCTCTATGTCCCTGTCTCTGTCCTTGCCCACTCTATCTCTCTGGTGTGTCTGTCTCTGCCTGTCTCTGCCTCTCTGTCTGTCTGTCTGTCTGTCTGTCTGTCTGCTTGTCTGTCTTTTGCTGTCTCTTTAACTGTCACTCTTTGTGGGTCTCTGTCTCTGTGTGTGTCTGTCTCTCTGTCCCTGTCTCCCTCTCCCTCCCTCCCTCTCTCTCTCTCTCCCTCTCCCTCTCCCTCTCCCTCTCCCTCTCCCTCTCCCTCTCCCTCTCCCTCTCCCTCTCCCTCTCCCTCTCTCTCTCTCTCTCTCTCTCTCTCTCTCTCTCTCTCTGCATACTGTCTGGCCGTGGGTCTCTGCATCTGCTCTCATCTGCTCTCTGAGGCAGAGGTCTCACCTTTCAGCTCAGGATGGTCTGCAACTCATTCCATATCCCCAAATGACCTTAAACCCATGGCAATCAGCCTGCCTTGGCCTCTGAGGGAGAGGATTAGAGACATGAGCCAGGTTGAATACCCCTCTTTTTAAAATGACTTAATACTGGCAGTACTACTGGGGGAAATATAAATATGCACCATAGCTCCTTGAATTAGTGCTAGAACTGGGTTAAAAATATGTCCATTAGTTACTTTTCCGTAACCATGATAAAACATCATGCCCAAGGCAACTTATAAAAAGAAAGGTTTATTTTAGTTTACTGTTCTACAGGGGTAAGAGTCCATCATGGCAGAGAGACATGGCAGCAAGAGCAGAGCTACGGGCTCACATCTTCAACTACAAGCACAAAGGGGGAGACTTAAAATGGCGAAAGTCCTTAATTTCTCAATGCCCACCTCCAGTGACAGTGGCTTCTAACAAAGCCACACCTTCGAAGCCTCTTCAAAAGGTGACACTAACCAAGAACCAAGTATTTAAATGCCTGAGATTTTGGGAGGCACCACACTCAAGTCACCCCAACATGTCGCTCTTATTTTATACATTTAAACCTATCTATGTGTAAACTCAATCTTTCACCGATGCTAGAAAGTCGAGCAGGGTTGGGCAAGTCTGTGTTATCCCCTTTGGCCAGGACGGTAGAAGTGACTGAAGTCTACTGTTGAAGAATGTTGCTGCTCATATTACTCAGCCACAAATAGATTATTAATATTTATTAGGTGATACGAAATCAGAGACGTATGGAGCCAAGTGTGCTTATCCATGAGTTGATACAGCCATACTGCAGGACCCTCCTGAACTATTTTGGAGGTATGCCAACTGCATAATCTAACAGCATCAGCTGCACATTCTTGTCTCATCTTGCTCAGGGATCTTGGGTGACTATGTATGCTTCTGCAAGGCCTCTGACTACTCAACAGCCAAGTAAAACAGCTGAACCTTGGTTCTAAAAGCCTGGGACATAGGACTACCTCGAATTTCTAATCTGCAATGTAAGTAGTTATGATTTATTGTACATTCACTCCCAGATCTACTTTAATTCTAAGTAACCTGTGCATTGGGGTGGAGGACCTTGTTCATTTAAGAGGAATTTATCAACTATGTGTACTCCTTTTTAGTCACCAAGTCCAATGACTTAATTTATTATTACATCACTAGAAGTGATGGCTCCTTAATTTACATGAGAATTAAAATGACTTCAGAGGTGAAGAAAATCAATAGAATTCATGTTCCAGTCATCACTAACACAACCAGAAACGGACTCACTGGAAACGATAACACTGTCCAATGAATTTCCCACAAGGTTCCAGCTAGAACAGACTTAAAAAATTCAATGTTGTCTGTCCAAAATGGCTTTTCCAGAAAAATAATCAGTATTGATGTCCAAATACATTCTTTTTACACCCACATTACAAAACAGTGGTTGTGTGAAGTTCAGGAATGGATCGGTCGTAGGAGGTAGGGATGGAGAAGTATTCCGTTCCGTCTGGGTTCTAGGCCTGCAGTGTCCGGCACTAGAGAGGGGACATTCTGCAGGCCTCTTCTGTGTGGCTTTACTGGCTTTCTTAGAGATTCAAGCAGTGACCCAGAAAGGTCACAATTGTTCTTAGAAGGGACTAACCCTGAGGATGTTCCTATGGTTGGCAGTGGGATGCAGAAATACTTTAACTCACACCCGTTGCTTCTGCATGCCTAAACTTATGTGCTGGAAAACACGGAGTAGGCATTATATTGCTCTATTAATTTTTCTTATCTAAGGAAATAGCAGATCATTGTAAAAGTACACCCAAGATATACATATTTATGATTGAGAAAGTGGAACAATCATGGCTATTACCCTTGAAATTATTCTTTCTAGCAAATGCGGTGATGTGGCATTAAGGAACCTAGCTATAAACATTTATATAGCTATGAACAGCATGGGGTGAATAACTGGATAATAAGCCTGTGTAAATTCAATTTAAAAAATATAATTACATGATAAGGCCATGAATATCTACAATGGGTACAATAATATATATTTATTTTACTGAAGTATTTGATGTAGTGCCTCATAAAATTTAATTCACAAAATTAACTTATACTGTCTATTTTAATGTACTGAGCATCGTCTGAGAAATCAGTCTTGATCGTGTGTGGGAAGTAAGATTAAGAGCAGATAACAAAAGCTTAAATATATGACAGGGGACTATATTTTGAGAAATCTAATCAAGTATCTCAACCATTCAGCTTTGTTTAATCTTTTGCTGATTTGTGGTGATATAGGGGGACTGGATGCATGGTGTCTAAGGAAGAGCAAAAGATGCTCACACACTTCCAGTGTGGACACTGCTTGCCTTAGAGTAGGTGCTCAGAAGATACCGAATAGATCATTAGTAAAGCCTCAGAGATGCTGTGCATCATAATTTCTACTGCACAGAGGAGAACTGAGACCCAGTGAGTTCCAATTATGAACTCAAACCTGCAAGCCCAGTAAGAGCTGGAGCCAGAATCACACCACAGATTTCTTAAGTCATGACAAGTACTAACATTTTTTAGCAGTTCAAATTTAGGGGCCTGGCTAAAATATAGTCATAGGTTAATTAACAAGGGGCCTATGTTTTGAGAACAGTGTGGTTTCTGTTACAGTCTGAATTTCACAGTGTATTCTAATACAGATCAGACAGTAACCTTTAGGGGAGAACAAGACCCTCTTGATACAATGAGGAGAGGAAGCAGGCGTTAGGTATTTGAGGTTGCTGCTGAAATAACATCATGTGTCAGCTTTCCAGAACTATGACAGATACTGCACAGGGAAGGTTTATTTGGCTCTCAGGTGAGGGGTTTTCTGTGCATGGGCTTCAGTTCATTTGTCCTGATGCTTTGAGCTTGTGTTATGGCAGTGTGTACTGTTGGGAGTTCATGGTGGAAGAGAGATGTTTATGTCCAAGAAGTCTCACTTGATCTCACCACTTACAGCTTCTGTGGTGGCTCAGTGGCACCACAGTCGGATTACCACATCTTTACCATACGGGCATCCTGGAGGCGACTCTCAAAGCACAACACATGCTATGGTGCTTTGATTTAAAACATTGAATTTTACTTTTAATTACGTGGTTCTGTCTTTGCTGGGCCACGCTCATGTGAATCCAGTTGTCTGTTAAGGGCAGAAAAGAGAAATAGCATTGGTTCCCTTGGGGCTGGAGCTCTAGGTGGTTGCAAGCTGCCTGACATGGTATTTTTGAAATTAAACTTGGATCCTATGAAAAAGTAGTACATGCTCTTACCTGCTGAGCCATCTCTCTAGTGTTTCATGTACATTGTTGTAAGTCAAAGGAAGATACCCTGAAGTAATAGCAAAAAGTAATAGATAGGAAATAAGTTAACAGTAACATAGCCACTTATAATCACCAAGTGCCATTAGGTCATGTTCATTGTTGTCTGTGTGCTTCTGTAGGACTGACAGTGGAGTACATTTGTCTATCATAAGTACATGGATTCTATACTGCTTCAAAAGTGTAAGGGCTGCCTTTGGGTGAAACGTGCCTTCCACAGTGTATGGCTGGTAATCCAAACATTAGGGAACTCAAGGAAAGGTATCAGCAAATCACATGTTGGTGAATCATTGCATTGCTCCTGCGGTTGTTGGTGAGACACACAGCTAATCGGCATGATTTCAAGAGCAATGATGACTGACATCCTTTCTCTTCAGACCAAACAAGTCTTCCCACTGAGCCATCAGACCTGAACAGAGATGCTCTCTGATCAGCAGGACGGTTGATTTCATCTCTGTTTCCTGGGTACGTGCTCTTCAAAGAACAGTTAGGACTCATTTTTAATCCCATGTCTCTGGCAATGTTCTGTGACGGATGCCATTGCCTTGGTTTCTGTTCTGTGAAATTTAGTTAATGATTAATTCTTTTCTCAGTGTTAATTGGAGGAGGGCAGGTGAAGGCATGAACAACCCGATATGCATTTTATTAGTGTAGCATCTTTAAAGCCACATGAAGATTTATCAGAGAGGGGACTAGCCTCCCAAGGGCGTCACAAAGATCAAAAGTTGTCACATTTGTAAAAACCAGCCATAACTATACTTCTATCTAGGTTTTAGCGAAAAGGCCAAAATTCTCTGATTCTTTCAATCTGGGAACTCTCAGATCATGGCGAAATATAAAGTAGATGAGGGAGTACATGATGTTTCTTATAGATATCACTTTAAAGAGGGCTTTGCAGTTAAGAGTTGATTAATATATTATGTTATTATCTCTTTGAATGTAACTGAGACGTTGTAAGCTTACTTCAAAGCCATTAAAAGAAAATTTCAAAGCCTCTTTGCCTTACCAGAACCTTCCTAGATGTCCTTTTCTGCTTATGTTGTCAAGAACTCAAATTTAGAGCTGGATCAGTGCACCTAGACCTGAGAGATAAAAGCTGCCTTATTTAGCACTCGCCACCTTATACGAGCACATATATGCCTACCTTTGTTCTGCCACTATACAACGTCTCAGTTACATTCATGTCCTTGTGCAAGTGGGGCTGCCTCAGGAATTTGAGACTAGCCTTGATCACTTGCACAAGGACATGATTCCCTGTTGCGACAAATAATAGAAAACACAGCTCAGTGGTTTGTGAGGACTGCTGGGGAAAATTCACAGCAAGTTTCTCCCTATGCAAAATCCTGACACTTCCCTGGGCCCGTCTCTAGGCTGTGCCCCCATGGAGGCAGGGAGATGCCCTTGACCTAAGTGACTTAAGTTTCACAAGTGTACTGGAGAGGGTGACAGAGAACCACCAATGGTTGTAAATGGGGATAAAATGGGACAACAAAGCTAATAAACATTTTATTGTTTTCCTCTAAAAAGCTGATGTGGCTAATTATGTATGTTTTAGATACATGAAATGAAAATAGAATAGCCATTTTGTGGTTATAAGACATTTTGAAAGTACCTGACAGTTCATTGTTTCTTCTTCTATATGTGATAATATGGTCTAGAGTAGCTAAACTATTTGGCTGAGACAAACAGTAGTAGTCAGAGGTAAGACTAAGACCCATCGTCTTGATTACTGCCTACATCTTAACAAAGACAAGTCACCTCTCATTAAATGGCCAACGGTGGAGACATATAAAACATAACACATATTATTTAATTAAAGTACATTCAAGAACAACTTTATGGTGGGGTATGTTCTGAGAAACGAGTCATGAGGTGGTTATGTCATTGTACGAATATCAAGCGCATGCTCTCGTAGACTAAGATCAACATGATTTCATTCAGTAGTAATAAGATCATACCCAATCGAAACTGTACCTAGGCCATGCCCTTGGCCAAAGCCTTTGTATTGTATGATTAAATTCAGGTCTCTGTTGCACATATTAAATCAAATAAGAAACGGTTTCTAACTATGAAGACTAAGTACTCTTGAAAATAGGTAAAAACATTATCCCTGGAAGAATTAGAATGGAATAGCGTAAAAATAAAAGTAAACTGTGGGTGAAATGCCAAGTTTCTTTCATTCACATTTCTCTGTACTAAGGCTAACCACTCCAGAGATAACCATTCAAGACGGACGTCTTTGCAGGTAACACCAAAAGTAAGAATTGCACAGGATGAAAGAAGAACTCTGAAGGCTCAGCCTTTGAGGGAGGATGGACAGATGCTGTTTTATCTCCATTTGAACTTGCTTCTCACGGTCCTCTTAAACATTTAATAGCACACCGCACTGAAACTCAATGCAGACAAAGGGCGAAATAAAGAAAGACAAGCATGCACAAGACAATTTGTCCTGGGACTGTTTTTAAAACTTGCAACTTTAGTCTCAGAGAGTAGCATCTGATGTTTTTGTTTCCTCGTTTTCTATGTCATAGTGAGGCAGACCATACAGTAAAGTACAAAAGCCCTCCCTAGCCAACGGCATCCCAGCTTCATTTGGATCACAAAGAGGTTCTAAATAAAGACTCATGCAGTAATATCTTCCTAGGGCAGAGCCAACCATGCTTTATGTGCAGAGAACACACGAGTCTCTGAGGAAAACTAGGAAGGGAGAAATTATTCTTCAGCTCTCATTCACAATGGTCTGGGAAGTTGGAAGAGACAGCAGAGGTCCAAAAGTTAATACTTTCTAAGAATCCCTCCCTGGAGCAGTCAATCACAGCTATCCATTAATACCCAACAGGGACTCATTTCAAGCCCCCGGTGCATACCCAAATTCACAGATGTTCAAGGCCCTTGTATGCATTGATGAGCTATTTGCATAAAATTTACACAGCCCTCTCAAGGACATCATGGCATCTCTTGGTTTCTGTGGTTCCCAGTGTAGCAAAATCTCGACGTGAATCACAGGTTACACCATTGCTTACAAGATTGCAAACAAGAAAAACAGACAAACAAGAAAACAAACACAAGTGTTGGAGAAGATTCGATGCTTTAAAGTATTTTTTTTACCAAGGTCTGACTGGCTGCAAACATATGAGTATACAAGACAGGTGGATGGGAGGATAACATCATCTGAAACAGCCCTGACAGCAACTACGTCACACATGTCCAGAATTTCCTAACAACCAGAAGGAGCATCGCCAGACATCTTATGTTTTCTTTGTAAATTTAACAAAGCTCCACTCAAAAGTTTAGATGTTATTCAATGCCTATAGTCGTAAAGGATTAGGCTGAAGATTTGCTTATGTTTCCATGTATCTCCCTGCTTATACCTGTGAAGATACTGAGTGTGATGTTTGGGTATTTAATATTCAGACTGATGTGTGATGAGGACCAAGTACCCACCCACTTCATGATGTGCGATGAAGGCTAAGTACCTACTGCGTGATAATGGCCATTTCCCCTCAGTTTCCTCTGTTTCTCCCACCATTTGCCTTATTTTTGGACCATGTATATGCTAACATAGTAGCAAAGACAAGCATTCCACAGAAATGGAGTCTTAGTTAAAGGTCAAAAATCAAGTAAGATTTTTTTTTAATGAGGCAAAATTAAAACTGGGTATCGAGGGGTAACCGTTCATGGAGCTTTGGAGGGTAAACACACGCAGGTTTAGAGCAGAGGGGCAGCACTTGCACTTCTAGCTCCACCGCAGTCTGAGCAACAAATAGAGGAAACAATTGTCATTGGAGAGTCCCTGGGTGTTAGGAAAGCAGACGCATTTCTGACATGAGCGACCCCAGGTTTGGTAGGAGAGAAGATTTTGTATTAAATGTGGGGATGAGTTACAGTCCCATCAATTGTACATTGGTGGGCTACTCATACTGCGGTAAAAGATTCAAGATCTGTGGGCCTCAAGCCGTGTCCAGAGAGGCTGATTCATGCTCCTTTTAACATCACTGAAGGTGATTCTCTGACACCGGGTTCTTTTTCAAATTTGGCAGGTGTCTAATAGGGAGCCTTGGGCCCTGAAGGGCATCTAACCTTCTCCCTATGGTCTCAGGACACTCTCCCTGTTGGACTCGCTAAGCTCACAACTGTGCATCGCCAAGCAGGGTTTCTTTTAAGGACATAGGAGAAAGATAATGACTCAAGCAGGGCGCATCAGAGAGACTGCAAAATAACCCTGTAACATGCCGCTCTCCTTTCAGGAGGGGCTTCCATGTGCATTGCCCAAGGCTCTCAGATCTGTGCATATTGGACCATGCAACCTCGATTCACCCTCTGCTAACCATGAGCTGCAAACACAGATACCTCCCTCTGCTTCTTGGGCAGGAGGGGTTGTGAATATTTATGACAGTCACGATTCTGGCTTCCATGTCTGTCACTGTTGTTCAACTGCTGAAAGCCAGAGAGCAAATCACTGCAAATCTGGCCTTCAATATGGCAGACAACTGCTTTCCTGTCCTGTTTAATAAATCGTGTTTCTTTCATATGAAAATGAACAGAGGCAAAGCGCTCCCTGTTTTATGGGACAGTGATTTCTGGTAGTAAGATGGGGTATAAACTGAACAACAGTGAGGTTTGAGGCATGTTTACAGTAAGTCCTGCCTTGGGTTTCAGAATGAGCGTGTTAATCCATGCTAATCTGCTTCAATCTTTGAAAACAATTACATTTATTTTACAACCCACCTGGCTGGCTGACTAGTATTATGAATATGCTCCATTGCTTACATATTTTTACTTTATTGTACCTGCAGGCAGAGGAAAAGCAAATAAAAAGATAATAATAGCGAATTTGATTAAAGTTGTTCAATGCTATATGCAACAGTTTCAGATAGATCAAGCTCAATGTCTGAATTTTTAATCAGGTTTAGCAAATTATCTTTTTACAATATGAAAAAAAATACAATACTGCTTGAGTGCTGCAATGTCCAATTGCTTTCAACAACTCTCTACAAAGTGCAACTATCTTATTTTAATCAGAAAGTTTTCTAATTTTTTAAAAATTATCTGATATAAACACACTCAGGACGACACGCAATGATTATATGTACATTCCTAAATATTATCCTTTAATATCAGTGGTGGATTATTCCTGGGTAAGTGATGACCTCTTAGGCTTTAATTTCAAAGCATGCTCGGTATCTTTGCAGTATTCATCCTTGTTGGTTTTTGAGTTCTGCTTGGAGAACAAATATATTGGAATGTTTGATGACCAAAAAAAGGTTTATCAATGCTCTGAACTATGGTGGTTACCGAGGGGCCACTGCATTTTCCCAGGACCTAAATAACCTAAAATGACAAGATGAATGGTCAAGAAAACCTTTAATTAATTTGGATTCTGTGCAATTCATCCAGGACTTCATCTACTATGTGCGGACAATGTGTTAGATACCTCATGAAACAAAACCAAGGACAAACAAACAAACCAACAAAAACCAACACAAACACGGAGCTTACTTTAGCAGGACTAAGAAAACAAACATTAACATATATATGTACACATATACATATATAAGGTTTAAGAGAATGATATTGACTGTTGGGAGGGGAATATACTAAGGAAACATAATTCAAAACAGAAAGTATAAGCAGTCTGTAAGGTGAACATTTTTGTGTTGGCCGTTCTTTATGGAAAATTCAAGGCTATTCTCACCTCCACCTCTGCATTGAAATGATTTTCAATAATAGGCCCAAATTTTTCTTTTCTCTACAGTAAGCTGAAAATGTAGATGGATATAGTATCTAGGAAAAGGTGGGATGACAACCAGCAATGAAGCAGGCAGGTGTGAAAGAGCATCATGTCTGGCCTGAAAGATACTGCAGTATCCTCAGAATCATAGGTAGGAAAGAAGGTGACTGTGGGCTGAATATTTATGTCCGCTCACAGTTCAGCTATTCAGGCCACATGTCTGATGCAAAGGTATTAGGAGGTGGGTGGGGCCTTAGAGAAATGTAGGTCATGAGGGTGGAGCCCTCACAAATGGATCGACGCCCTGATAAAAGAGACCTCTCTGCAGAAGCTTCGTCCTAGTTTTGCTACAGTGAGGATGGAGAGAAAGAGAAGATGCTTAGCTACCACCCAGGAAACTGTTACTCTCTAGACAACTTAACCTAGCAACACTCTTACACTGGATCTTCTATCCCTTAGAACCTCCAGGAATTAATTTCTCTCATTTATTAGCCATCCAGGAATAGTTCTTGTGCCACGACAGCTAAAGAATCTAAGAAGGAAATGGGAAAACCAGGATGCACATCTTCGCTTGGGTTTGGATTCCCTTTTATACTGAACGCCTTTTCTCTCCTTCCACATTGGTACCTATGAACTGGCTGTGACAGACAGTCCGTTGAGGCTCAGTCACTGAGAGAGCAGTAGTGAGAAGCATGAGAAGGGGATTTATAGCAGAATGTTAGAGAATAAACACATTTCCTTCTATGCACGCGCTCTGGGTTTAATGAGTTTGGGAACAATACATGTTAATCCCAAACTAGAAATTGTTATTTTGCCTAAACAACAAGAGGAGGGGATTCCTGGCTATAAGTGTGTTTGTGTGGGTAAATGAACAACATGTTAATGCTTAATCCAGGGATTAGCCTTCAAAGTTAAGAGATTCTTGCCTTCAAAAAAAAAAAAAAAAGTAAACAAAATGTAAATGTCTTTGTTGTCTCATTTAAAAAATCTTTAATCAAGAGTACTCTCTAAGGTTGAGCCAAGAATTCTGGCTAAACCTTGTGCTTAAAATCCTAAAGACATTTTGAGCATCAACGTTGGGAAATAACATTGTGGTTGAAAGCATGCTGAGCAAGCTTTGGGGCAACAAGCAAGTGGGACTTGTCTCCCTTTCATTCTGAACTTATCTGGACCCCTTGGCATGTGGCTTCACTTCCAATTTCTGCCCTATACTTCCAAAGTAAAAAGAGAAAACTCATCGCCCAGCAGCAAGGTCTCAACTCAGCGACTCCTCTTTATGTTTCCCAACTGTCATTCTCCGTCATGGGCTCAGAGGTCAGCAGTCACCTTAATTACTTGCATCCAGGATGCTGAGTGTATCTGGTGTATTTGTTTTCTTGTTTGGATCATCATGTCCTGTAGATACATCAGGCGCCGGTCCTTAGGCAGGATCCAATGTCTGTGCCGAACTATATTTCTAAAACTATATTAGTGTGAGCTTTGAAATGATGTGTAACCTATGACCCACTCAGAGACAACAGCCAGTGTCTGAGGTGATCAAGGCTCAGTATCTAGAAACATCTTCATTTTTCAAATCTAATTTCATTACATGTTCATTAACAAAAAGGGATTTATTCGTTGTTTCCAGCTTGGTGAAATGAAAGCCCAGAGGAGGAGCCAATGCTCTGCTATAATCATGGGTAGGGAAAGCATCAAAAAATATTCTGTCCCAGATCTGCAGGTGCTAATAACAACACTGTGTGCCCACGGGCCTTCCCTGCACATGTTTTTATTAACAACACTTTGTGCCCACTGGCCTCCATGCTCCGGTACTGCCAGTCCCTAGGCGAGCGCTGCCTGATTCCAGGTGAGGCTGGCTGGTTCTGTGGATCTATAGTCAGCCATCCAGACCAAAGGTCATCTGGAACTGCTCAGGGCATACAGCAATAGGGTATGTGACACATATATTCTTTTTTTTTTTTGCTTTTGCATATGAAAATGGTGTGCCAGATTCTGGCAGGGGTCTGGCTGTGCCTGCAACCATCTAGGACATATTTCATAATTCCCATAACATGTAGTCCCAGGGAACAACAATTGCTTAACTGTTCAGCTAGCTCCAGTAAGTTCAAGAACATTAACCCTGATCTGTTGAATGACTCAAGGCTTGAAGGAACCTTCTCTGGCAGACACAGAGAGGGTGATTAAACATTGGTGGGTACTAGCTCGGCCCCTCTAGTTGGAAGGCGAGTGACCTAACAAGTCAGCAAGTCATCCTGGTTAGCTTACTTGAAGTATTTATGTCCCCAAAGCTGTACTAAATGCAGTGGACAACTGAACACCGATGTTGAATTCCTAAAGTGAGCTACATGGAATTTGGAGGACATCCTTCCTGCCTATCAGGAACGTGCTTCACTGCAAAGTGAACATTTTAAGAAATAGTTGTCTACAGTATTTTTCTCCTATTTAAAGACCAGTGCAACTCCTGCTAAGATTTGTTTGAGTTATTTATGATCTAAATTAGACTTTACTTACAGGCCTGTGAGGTAGCTGTCATACTCTCTGCGGGTGTGTTTCAGATACTAAGTGAAGTTATAAAATTAACTGACTCTCTGGCTTTATCTACGGTGCATTTGGAATCAAGCTGGTCTCCGTTTAAAATCTATATAACTCAATGGTCTTCTGTCTTTTATCAGCTGTCCTGTTTAATTTCTTCTGGTCTTTGTGTGATCGAGACCATGTGCTCAGTTAGACACATTTGGTTTCTGTCAATTCTCTTTCATCCAGTAAGCCTGCTTCTTTTGAAGGCCACACATTCAAACATTTATTCAAAGAACCTCCTCTGCACTACACACAGGAAAAGCAGGCTAAGGATATGACATATTTCACATGGGAAGTTGTTAGTGAATGTGTTTCTCTTGTGAGTACAGGATTTGCTCTGCATTTGCTAGCGATAGAAAACAAAATGTGGCCCTTTCCTTCATTGGACTTAATTTGTCATTTTATGCTACTTAATATGTCATAGAAACTCATGAGGCAGACACATTCCTGGATAGAGTTGCAATGGCCAATACGGAGACACACAGAGTCTTAGAGACTGTATTAGTTTACTTTTTGTGGTTGTTTTGCGTTCGTGGGGTTTTGTTTGTTTGTCTTTTCCCAGAGGGTTTTTCTCCCTGTAGCCCTGGCTGACCTAGAACTCACTGTGTAAAAAAGGCTGGCCTTGATCTCATAGATTGGTTTGACTCTGCTCTAGAGAGCTAGGATTAAAGGTCTTGACCACCATTGTATGGGCAATTATATTAGTTTTAATGGACTTTGGACTTTCTGGTAAAATTAACAAAAAAATTAATATTCTGGGTATTCTTATTTTTCAATAGAACAAATTTGGATAAATATCTTTAAAAATATACATACTCACAAACTATATTTTTAAAAAGAGAAATGAAAGTAGCGGAGAGATTGTTAAGGAGAAGAAGGGACCAGTGGGACTGGGATGGAGAAGAAAACCAAGAGAGGGTAGAAGGAGGGTGAACATTATAAAACCACATTGTACACACGTATGCAAAGGTAAAACATCCATGGTTTTGTACAATCAGCATACACTAATAAAATTTAAAGGCAAAGTAAGCACATTTTTGGCACATGTATGTGAGCATGGTATGCATGGGTATGTATATGTATGTTCACGTGTGTGCCTGCTATGTGAAGGTTTATATGCACGTGTAGTCATGCATGAGGAGTCCAGAGGTTGATGTTAGGTACCTTCCACAATTGCCATCCATTTCATTGAGGGAGTGTCGGTGAGTGACCCCTGAGCTCACCAATGAAACTAGAGTATCGTGCCAGCGAGCCTTGGAGATGCCCTGTCTCCTCCTTCTGAGCTTTACAGTTACAGGTAGGCCTTCATGTCTGTCTGCCATTAACCTGGGTCCTGGGGACATGAACTCTAGCCAATTTTTATGGGCCAAGTACTTTAACCATCTAGCCATTCCCCTAGCCCTTTGAATAGAATTAAAAATCTCTTCTAGAACAAATTATTAACTTTGCTCTAACAAACTGTACTATAGATGGAAATATGTGGGATTCCAGCAGAAAAGTACATCTTTAGCAGTTGCTGAGAAAACCTTATCATGTTTTTCCAGTTTCTGAAATTTCAGGTACTATTAATGATCTCCCCCAGAACAGGCTGATGGCCTCTTTGATTCTATCTTATCAAGAATAAAGGCTTTGGATGAAAGTATGAAGAATTGCTGACTTCGAAGACATGTTTTATGTTTTAACTACTTGGCCACTCAAATTGGATTTAAGTGTTAGGGGAGAAATTATCATCCCGCTAATGGTTTTTCCAATATTGATCATTAGTACCTCTACTGAATTTTTCTCTAATTAAATATACATCTACTTCTCCCGAGAATAATTATAATAACTATAGGAGATTTGTTTATCTTAACAAGATTACGTTGCGAAATTTGATATTCTTCTTCCAGATTCTCAGACGCTGACCACCTTTCCTCGCTCTCTATCCTTCAGGAATCCTTGGAGACTTAGCAGGAAGGACAAACTATCACTTTCAGGGACCAGTGAGTAAAGAAACATGATTATTCATTAACGTGTTTTCAAAGTGACATTCTGCAAGTGTACTGAATTTGCTTGCATAATTTTTTTAACTATATAATCATTTTATTAACCCCTAAATCACAGACTGGTATGTGCCTAAGGCTGTATATTCATGCCAATGTCTAAGATAGTAGATTATCCTTAAACTCCCAAAGATCAATTATGGAAGAGGCATGTGGTCCAGGCTTTATCAATGGATGCACTGGACATAAGATCATCATTTTAACAAAAGTTTGTTGAGTTATTTTTCTCTTCCTTTGCTACTTTACAGTAAAGGAAGTAGAAGTAGTATTGTAAATATTGCCAGCAGGCAAATGCTGATGTTCAGTGTGGAGAGTGCTTAGACACTTGCCTGGCAGAAACAAGAAACTATTATTTGTAAGCAATTCATTAAGATATTCAGTATATAGCAGAGGATGATCTTGTCAGGCTAGTCCTTCGTGGTGCCCTTGTGGGAGACAAGCCTTAATTCTGAAGACTAATTGTACCATAGTAGATAGTAATAGAGAATGTGAAGGACATTCATCCTTTATGTTTTCAATGCAGAATGAATTTTGTCGTATATGTGTGTGTGTGCACATATACATGGGTGGGCATTCATGATGTGTGCATATGAAAGCAGTTAGTATCATCTGGCTTTCAGGATCACATTTCATTGAAGTTCTGTGAAACAGTATAGACAAGATGTCCTTACTTGAAAGTCGAAACCACTTCTCTATGATTGACATTGACAGACTGATACAAGACATTCCGAGGATTTCCCACAGGTCTCTGGACCACATGGTAAACAGGTTCTTATAAAGGGCAAATACACAGTGGCATAGTGGACTCTGTGAGCCACATGGTGGAGATAACCTCTTCTGAACTCTCTTATCTGAGAGGAAGGTTGGAAGGTCAGTCAGATGCTTGTTGGAGTTTCAAATAAAAGGAAAGGACAACCCTGGGTCTCTGGGGATGCTGGTGGCTGGCTGCCAACAGTGTCAGAAGGCAGGATTATTTGAATCAGTGGTTATCAACTGTGGCTCCTATCAGCCGCATCAGCAGCATCAAGTGCTTGTTTGAAAAGCAGGATTCCCACAACAGAGCTACTGAATTACAAGCCGAGGCCCTCTGTGGTTTATCAAGACCTCTACATGGCTCTACAGATCTAAGAGCCGCTCACCAAGCTTCACCTTTCGGCTTTTCTGGTGCGCCTGAGCTTTCTGAGAAGCAGCCGGCCATTTGTCATGAGAGTGGTTCTATCTAGAGCCATAAGCACTGATGATAGAACTAACAAAGGAAGCAGTGTTTGCACTTAGACTGGTGGTGCGGGTTTCCATGTTCAGAGTAAAGTAGGCTACTGAGATATCTGCAATAAGGAACCCTGGTAACTCCTATCAAAAGTCAGAATAGTAGCTGCTGAACATAGAAGAAGCTAGAAGTGTGTGTTACAAGGAGTTGCATTCTTTTATCTCTAGTAGGACGTTTTCGATGCTCTAATTTATCATCTTAACACAGTATGTTCTGCTCAAACTTTCCTTGAGGAAACAAATCTCATGTTTTGGGGAATCTTTAATTCCACTAAATACATTAAAAAATATATTTATTAAATTACCCAAGAGAACTATATGATTTTTAAAACATGGCCTGCTGAGCCTGTGAAATAAAAAGTAACTTATGCTAACTTACTGGCTGAATATTCAGTGACATTGTTGTTCTTTGTGGAAAATGTGTCAATACGCCTCAAAATATCAACCCAGAATGCCCGCCTTTCCAATCCCAGGAGCCAAATGCCAACATGAAAATTCTTACCATTAACAGCACAAACTGGAATACCTTTGCAAATCAAAGGAGGCGATTTGTAATTATGACGCAAAAGAAGACTTGCTCTAGATTAGCTGTATAGGGGTCAGATTTAAACAATGATCGTTGGATAATTATTTTGTTTTTCTTCAAAAGTTCTTTGAAGGTTTAATGAGAAACACTTAAAAGAATGCGGTTGAAACTTTAAAATAAAATGGAAACAACTACTACCTTTGCTCTTTTTTGGCCAAATGTCCTATAATTTGGATGGTGTAGATGGGTCAGAGAAGAAGAAAGCTTACTGTCCAAGCACAAGGACCTGAATCCCCTAAAAAATCTGGGTGCAGAAGCATGCACTATATCCACAGTAGCATGGGCAGCAAAGACAGGAGGATCGCTGGAGCTTTCTGGTACTAACTTCCATCCAGGTTCAGAGAGAGAGAGCCTACCTAAGGCAAAAAGACAGAGAGCGGTCACCTAACATCCTCTTCTGGCCTCCACACATGGGGTGGGTTAGCATGCCACACACACACACACACACACACACACACACACACACACATGCACACGCACACGCACACGCACACGCACACGCACACGCGCACACACACACATACCCAGAGTTGTCCCCTCCACACACACATATACATGCATGCATGCACCAAGACTGTACACAGACACAAACCCATTATTTGTGAATGGTAACTATAGTCCCTATTGCATTTCACAAGCAGATATCTCTCCAACCCAGACCCTTTAGAGACAATTATCCATCCAAATTGCCTTTGGAATTAAAACTACCAAGGGTCTCACGGAATTCCAGTTTGGAATTCAGTATCTGGGTTGAAAAGCGCTGCTTCCATTCCATCTGCCCTGAACGTAGTTAGAGAGTTTAGCTACACCGAGCAGCAGAACCACGATGTGTCTGCACAATTTCCTGCGCTTCTGTTGCTAAGATGTGGTGATCCTGTCAATGGCCCATGACAGTCGTTCTCTTCAAAAATGAAGCCACTGGTCTTAAGATCCTCTAAAAACCTTTCTGACATGCTCATTTGGCAGCAACTGAACACTGAGCAAATGGGAGATAAGGCCTCAGCTCTCTAAAGTGGTTGTCCATGTGGGGTGCCACATTAGCGAGGGTGGAGATGGAGCGAAGGAGGAACAGGGCGTTTCCGCCTCCAGCCTCCTCAGTGACTAGGGTAAGAGCTTTAAGGAGGACCATTTACAGTTGGGCTTTTAGGCTCTGACTCTGATGGATTAAGACCCACAGAATTAATTTCATGCCTCAAACAAGGCCTTAGACGAATGAAGATTTGGTTTGGAAGAGGAATATAGAGAAATATATAGATCAGAAACATGGATGTTTCAATGCACGCTTACTGGCTAAAGTGTGCGGAGCAAACTCTGAAGGACATGCTGCTGAGAATTCTAGAGATCCAGAATATTTAGCAAACTTTTAAAGTAGCTGCATCACCTTAGATGTGTTCTAAGTGCAATTAAAGGTTTCCCAATCCTAAAGCATAAATCTGAGTCTCCTCCATTGCATAAACACATCGGCACCACAGCATAGTCTGAGGGGGCTCATAACCTGGCCTTAACCATTCTCTTAATAATTACACTCGGAGGCTTCCTTGTCTCCCTCATCTGTGGTCTGACCTCTGTGATATAAGCTCAGTGAGACTTTTTTTTTTAAAGCAGGACAAACATCTTCATTGCTCCATCGCTTTGCCTTTCTACCCAATGCTGAGTGGTGCCAAGGTCTGCATCCAGACTCAATCTGTTACGATGTAAGGTTCAGCTCAAATATCACTCCCCATGGAAATGTCTCTTCTTTTTGTAACGTAATAAAGGTAATATTTGCTTGTTGCACCTGTTTATGCCACAGCACTTTCTTGTCACAGATTTGGGCTTTAGTATGATAATAAGATTCATAATTAACAATGTACACATCTTCTACCCCACCAAATGGGAAGTTTTGTGTGTAGAGGTCTTATCCTAGTTTTAGATGCTCTGCTATGTGTAGTGGGGTCTCTGCATGCTTTATGTATTTATTGAATACTCATGAATCACAAACCCTTTTACATAACTAATGGTATTAATTTTCATTTTCACAATAAATCTTTCATAAGAAATATGCACTTTAAACATCTACAAAATTAACTAGAAATTTATTTATACAGTCTGAAATACTATAGACTCAAATTCTCTACAGCATATTTAAACGGTGAGGCAACTGCACCTTGAACTTCTGTTTGATATGGGATGGGTTGGCATCTATGTAAAGCATACTGTTCTTTTTTTTTTTTTAAAGAACAATTACATCTTCTAGATGAGAGCCTAGTAATTCCATACAATCACTACATTCTGTCATTAAGGGCAGCTTTTAAAACTATTCCTTTAATTATAGTATCATACTTAAGGTACAATCTTTGAACATATCCAGCTATTTGGAGTTTGTCAAACAAATATTTCCCTTTTTGAAGTACTTATATCTTGGCAAACAAACAAATTCATATAATTTCCAGAGATAAAACTGCAGACTAACAACAGTGGTGCACATGCTGGCACATAGATATAAGATTTTAAATCAGAGGCATATCCCATAGAACACAATCACCTTCCAGAATGCTGCAACACTGCCATGTTTTACACAGGGCTTGGGATGGCCTCTGTAAATAAGATGCAAACACAGTGGATTTTCTGAGGGTCAGTGAAGTGATGGATAGCTTTAAAGAATCATGTTGTGTTAAGATCACAATGCATTTAAAAACTTGACACCTCAACCTTATTAGTCTACAAGAAGCATGGAAGTTTCAGCAATCCTATTCATCAAGGCCAAGCAGCTTATTAAAACCTTCTAATTATTAAGGCAGAGCAATCAATCTAGCAATATTCTATTACCTAGCTCCATGCCCTTGAGGAAACTTTGAGAAATTTGGGCTAAATTGAGAGTATATTGTGCCTACTTTGGTCAAAAGTTGATATGTGTTTGAAGTAAATACTCTTTTTTTTTTTTTGTCATTGAAGATAATGCTACTTTTATGCTTGGTGTGGATTGCTAGTGGATTTAGATTTGCCTGGTTTAGCTTTAAAACAGAAGGATGGGTTTATAAAAACCACTAATAGGTTATGAAAACCTCTGGTACTCCCTGTGAGGAGACTGATTCTCACTGAATGATACCATGCAGTGACTTCACTGGCGGAGGGACCTGGCAATATTCATAAGCACTGAGCTTACAACTATTTGCCATGCAGCCTATTACTCCTGCCCCCCGAAAAGTGGCAGAGTTCTTGAACTCTTTCTAGCTTGTCTTCTCAAGTAGATGAGGAGACAGAAAAAA
The DNA here is from genome assembly GCF_000001635.26 of Mus musculus. Taxonomy (NCBI): domain Eukaryota; kingdom Metazoa; phylum Chordata; class Mammalia; order Rodentia; family Muridae; genus Mus; species Mus musculus. The sequence continues at coordinate 117,644,498 of NC_000080.6, read as the reverse complement.
ATCATGTTGCAGCAAGGTGCACATGCTTATATCCCCAGCACTTGGGAGGCTGAGGCAGGAGAATTGCATATTTAACATCAGCCAAGAGATGCACAGAAAGACCCCACCTGGAAAACAAAATGAAACAAACAAACAAACAAAAACCCAACCCAACCCAAACCAAACCAAAACAGAAGCCAAAACATCATGCTGATTTCTGAAGATCAAGGTATGAACTCATCTCTGGATTCAGGAAACCAAGTAGTCTGTGACTACCAAGTCTGCTGATTGTTAAAAACCAAACCAAACCAAACAAAAATAAACAAACCACAATAAAAACCAAAACGAAACTATTAGGAGTCTTAATATTGCTACTAATAATCTCATGATTTGATGATGACTATTCTACAACAGTCCAACATGGTAGTAGAAAACTTGGAACCATTCCAGGATGCCTGGTGGGGGGGAAAAACAGCAACAATACTAACAACACACAACGAAGCTACTACTGACACTATTAGCAACATGTGAAGCCTTACCATGTGTGCAAGGCACATGGCTTTATCCAAGTTTCATAATAATTTAGGAAACAGGCAGTATTTTAAAATCCATAATATAGAGGATAAAAGAGAAGAGAAGAATATGTTGTTGTTAACTAATTTATTCAAAAAATATGCATTTGGAATGTAAAATATAACAGAAATTGTTGCTGGGCATACAGAGAATCAGATACAACACTGCCAAAATCATGAGATAGATCAAAAGTGCTCAAGGAAAAAACGTAACAAAAAGATTAGAATTTAAACTATGAGAAACAAAAGAGAGAAATGGATTTGAGCAGTCAAACTTGCAATAACCAAGTCTCAAGATGAAGCTTTCTTGAGAAAGAAATTTTTGAATCAAACCTCAATAAATCCAAAGAAGCTAGCATGTGATATATGAAAAAAGATCAGAAAAAGTACACGGATTTCACCTTTGACGACCTGATGTAAAGCCATTCCCTTCAAATTGAAACATTCCACCCTAGAGAGAGGCTTTTAAGATTCAGGGAGCTAACAAAACAACTTGACAAGGCTGGCAATCTCACAAAACTTACAAGACCTGCTAAGCACAATGACTTGCCAAGGTTATAAAGGCAGGAGGCAATGTGGAGGAGGAGGAGGAGGAGGAGGATACTCTAGCTCAGAGTTGCCTGAGAGTTGGGTAGGGAGTTCTCAGGCTGCAGCTTCTATGACTCATCACACATGGGCAAGTTGGGGAAGGTGGTGGTGGGTGTGCCTTGTGGTGTGCAACTGAGAAGTTTCCCATTCTTTGGTTCCCCACACTATACTGGTTTGGTATTGTTTGCTTGTTTAACCTTTGTTGCTTTATGTGGGATGAATGGTTATACGTGGACAAACCCCCTGGGAAAAGCTATTCAACAAAGATGGAGGTGAAAAACTACCTGGGGCTTGAAGATCTGTGGAGAGAGGTCCCAGGACTCCAAGAAAGGAGCAGTCTTATAATTCCATGCCTTGTTTGCTCAACCTGCCCAGCTGTTAAAGGGAAATAACGTATTTCTGTCCTGTTTTCACTGATGTCCTCAGCACATTTAAACCATTATTTCTTCAGTCAGTTGTCTACAATGAAGCAGTCTACAATGTGGATTAACACTCCACTAAGTCTGTTGGGAGAAGACATGGAAAGCCCATGGTCAAGGTGTTTTTTGTAGAAAAGAGTGGAGAGAAGAAGGTAAGAATGCAGAGATTACAGAGACACAGGAGACAGTGCCCATGTTAGTCCAAACAAAGAAAAAGTAGGCCAGCCATTGCAAAACAATGAAAATACCACGGTGCCCTGCATTGGGAAGGGCTGACATGGAAGCCAAATCATAATTCTAGCCTGCCTGTTAGCATCTGTATAATCTCTTCCTTCTCCTCATGACCAACATCTTGTTCCATGCTTGCGAAGCGTCTTCCTTTTGAGCCAGACCTGGTTGACATTAGTTGCCTTGTTTCCTAAAAAGTTCTGGGTCTCTGAAGGAAACCGTTCTTTGCATTTCATGGCACAGAGGTTATGGCTAATAACGTTGCATTAAATGAATGAGTTCATTTAGAACCTGATTGGTAGTAGCAATGGCTGTGCATGTCTATAACAACAGCACTCAGGATACTGTTATAGGAGGATCTCAAGTTCACACACCACTCTGGGCTATGTAGTAAATATTGTTTTTTAAAAAAATTCAAAACCAGAAATAAAACCTAACCTCTGCCACATGCACACACAAAGATGCTGGATAAATAAATATCCCCTAGTGAGAAGCTAGTGACTGGCTCCTCGTCTTCCTATCATTTCCTTCCCTCCCTCCCTCCCTCCCTCCCTCCCTCCCTCCCTCCCTCCCTCCCTCCCTCCCTCCCTCCCTCCCTCCCTCCCTCCCTTCCTGCACACATGACAGGCTCTTCCTGTTTCCCAACACTGACTCCACTTATCCTGGTTCCTAATTTCTGTGCTTCTGCTGCAATGTACAAATCAATGGCTTCTTAACTGCTCTCCTTTCTTTGACAGGTCCTTTCATCCTAATGGCTCTTTCTAAGACTTCAGAACTCTATTGATAAACTTTATGCTTGCACGCAGCATTATATAGACTTCTAGGAATGGGCCCTTCATGTATCTCTGAACTGAAAGGAGAAAGAAGTCATCATATTTTTCCTTTCCAATCACCTAGAACGTCCATGCCTTCAGCATGGCCTGCAGTCCTGTGTCCTATGACTTTCATACAGCTTTCTTCCTACCAGGGCTCTGAATGATTGTAGCTACTTCTTCTTTTGTGTGCCTTTAGCCATCACGGGTTAATAGATTGTGTTCAAAATGCAAACTCTTTTAACAAATAATTCTTAAAATACTTCTCAAAAAGTATTATTTTCCTTCATACTTAAGTAAGCCTCTGAAATAAATGTTTATTTAGAAAATGATTTCATTAAATGTCAGGATTATAGACCAACTGTGTGTCTGGAGTCAGATGCTGTGTGATTTGGACAAACACTTACAGAGGCTCTAGAGTTATTGAGAATCCAATGAAGAAATGTTGGTAAACACAGTGTGATATAAATGCGCAGAGTTGATATTTTACTGGCATCTGGCACAATAATTTAAAAAGGCTTTCGAGTAAGCTAATTAAATCGGTCTGACAAAGACCATTTCCACCTTTTAAAATACTTCTCTTTGCTATAACGAGTATCCGCAGTTACTGCACTGGCATGAGACCAGAGACATTTTCAAATTCAAGTGGCGTCACCTCGGTCCATATTACCCCTAAAAGCACCCAGTGCCATTTGCTATGGCTGGGAAGATTACTGATCATTTTTTCATAGTTCTCTTTTTTCCCCGCCTCTTGGTTTTAGTTGGTGACAGAAGATCATGGAGCACAGCTCTGAGATCCTGGAAGGATGACTGGCAGCAAGGTCAAAGGTCTTGGCTGTGGGGCATGCGTTTATTCTCTACCTGTGTTCAGCAAACGGTCTTCTGTTGAAGGATGAGATCTCTTTGGATGACATTCGTTTGCATCTACAAACAGCTGGGCTGAGGATGAATTAAACCATTTCAGAGATGTTTGATTTCTCCTTTGGCAGTTTATAGAGTTTAGCAGGTCCTTGGGTTTCTTCATTTTCTTTTCCTTTAATGTTATCTAAAGGTAATCATGCATTGAAAAGCATCCATTGCTGGGTCAAGGTGATCACATCTAGGTGCTCAGAAATGGAAGAACTAGCAGGTATTCTAATTATAATTTTGCAATCATTAGTACTATTGAACTGGACTTATGAAGTATCATCAGTATTCATAAAACCCTCTATAGTTTTCAATTATTCTCTCATTTTAAAGTTATTTCTTAGAGAGGCCATCTTTGCTTGGTGGGTGCTAATCATGGATACTATTTACTGCACGCTTCCATTATATATTTTATACACACTACTTTTGATCCTGAGAAGTAAAAGAGGCAAGCACCTTACCATTAATGAGACAAGACTCAGAAATGTTAGACAGCATGCCTAAGGGCATGCAGAACACGTTTATTTAACTACAACTTCACTGAAAATGCAAACACCGAGAGGAACACAAATAAAAGAGAAATCCAGGAAGTGAAAAATGATATAACGCTAGGGATAAGCTATCTTAGTAAAAATCCTATGCTAAACACATGGAGGTGGGCTGTGCTAGCTGTCACCAGGGTCAATGCAACCCCAGACACTTGCTGTTTATGATAATTACGTTGTTCACTAGACCTCACCTGACAGCAGCTTCTGCGGAGTCTGCTCTGAAGTGCTCTTTGGTAGGGGCCGGGGTTGGGTGTGGGTTGACCAGGGTAGGATAGCGGGACACTTTCTCCAGGGGGTGTCTACACAAGTTCAATAGGGATCAGAACCCAGATGGTTCCTAAACAACTCCTTAATGTAGACAGCTGGTAAAACTCCAGAGTATATCTCTATAATAGCAGATCTCCTACAAAAGTTTAAAATAGCCTACCTTAGCTGTCAGTGTTTCCATTGAGAAAAACATCTCAAAGCCAAGGAGTAAGAGAGGCAGCTGAGTAAAACATTCTCTAAAGCCTTTGATCCAGAACCATTAACATTGAGTTCATGTTTATGAGTATGGGTGGAATTTAAGCCTCCTGTTCCTCAAGCCGGATCTTCTTTGGCAGTAGATGGTAGAGCTATGGGGGTGGGTGGACAGATCGTGTGCTTGGTAAACCTGGCATCTTACACAACGGTGCCCGACTATAGGTATGACCATGACTGTACTGCAAGTCTCTTCCCTCCTCTGTGAACGGGGGCAATGATTGCACCCATTTCTTGCACTCTTATGATGTTAGATAAACTAGTGCATGTAAAGCATTTATGGTTACTAATGCTTTTGGTGTTATGTACACCTTTTCTGAAACCACAGGGCCCACAAGACACTTTGTCAAGTGGATGTAATCATGACCGTAGTAGGAGCAATGCCTTAAGGAAGGTCCTGTGAATCCCTGCAATGTGCCCTGTGGGTTTTGGGGATCCCAATTTGGTAAACAAAATGCAAGTGGCTTGTCTATAGCCCACATCAGTTTTTGGTGTTCTTGCCAACTCTCCTTTAAATACTTTAACTTGATTCAAAGGAAGTCATTGCTTACTGAGTCACACCAAGCTCTAATTTTAGAAATAATTCTCCAAGTTATTTTTTCTTGTTTTACTCTAACCCAGTTATCACAAAACACAGATGTTTTAGATAAATGTTATATGCTACCCGAAGGGTGAGCCCAAAATTATATCTGTAAACAGCCATCAACATTATTTTACCTTTTTTTAAGTTGGAAAGAATTTATGTTTTAACTTCTAGAGAGCTAAATTACATAAATGCTAACAAAGCATTTACATTTGGGATGTGTACTTAACAAGCAATTTCCTACGTCCCAAAATATTTATTTTTGGTATCCTGCTTGCTTTTTATGGCCTATCTACTCTATTTGAAATCTGTTCAACTTACACAATCAGAAAATTACTTTTCCATAATTGCTGTAATTATAGTCCTCCTCATATGCTCACACTTGTTCCTGACATTTCTGTAACAGGACAACATTTGTGATGAAGTCCAGACACATCATAAGCATTTAGAAGACAATGAAAATACTTCGTCGACATTGAAAATCGTATTATATAAACTTCGACTCAGCTGCTATTCACAGTTAACATGTATTTCATTCATTTAATAGTTCGTTGTAGAGATTCTTTGAGTTATTTTAATAAGAATACCTTAGTTTAGAAAAGTCCTACATAGTGTGTTGGGGGGAAAGGCCTGTTAATTTATTTAATTAAATGTGTTAAATTGAGTGACTCTCCTTTAGAGAGACCTATACACTTGCTCTTGGGTATGTCTCCTCCAAAAAACCACCCCACTATTCTTTTTCTTTCTTAACCCTTGTTCCTATATCTGAATGAAAATATCTTTATTAGCATCCATCCAAAGTATAAGAGTGACCAAGAAAGAAATTTTAACCCACAAGGGATCGAAGAGTCTCAGCAGATTGCCATTCATCTTGTAAGAAAGGGAGTTCTAAGTGACTCACGCTCGTCTGGCCATATACGAGTGTCGGAGGCAGAAGCCAAAGCTGAAAGAAATTGATCAGCCTGTATTAGGTTGGTCAGAAAAGGGTGATCATGGTCAGAAAAGGATGAAATGGTCTGGTTCAGGGTAGAGAAAACGTGACTCATGTACAGTCTAACAGTTAGAGCAATATAGGATTCCAATAAAGAAATAACTGCAGTCAACCAGGATGGTGGAGTATCCATAAGGAAACACAAGTAGAAAGTCACTCAGTCACCAATGTTTATGAGATATTTTAAAAGACGGGATAAAAAAAGATTCCAAGTAACTCTGAGACAGTATAATTTTCCCATACCCTACAACCCTGATGATAAAACAGACAGAACACATATGCAGGAATTGCACTGTCAATATGCATCTTAAAGGTAATGGCTGGCAATTCTAAAGTACATAAACACATGATTTTACTGTCGGAAAAGGATGTTAGAAGTCAGAGGAATAGGTAAGGGAAAATGAGTTTCTTAGTACCGAATCAGCATGGCTGCGAACTCACTGCTAAACACTCGAGATAAATGAGTTCATGGAAATGTATGTGTGGAGTGGTGAAGAAATGTGTTTTCTAAGTGCGTGGAGAGGTTTACACTTCAGTAGAGATGCCAGTGTCTTTACATTTTCCAATTAGAGGGATGAGGTGTTCATAGAGAAGAGGTTGATTCTAGGACTGGCGTAGGGAGGATGTCAAATGACCTTGAAATAGCTACCAATGGCACAGAGGAGGAAATGGTGGAGTATGGGAGTCATGTCAAAGGCTGTGTACTGTTAACTGTGAGGAACTAACTCAATGAATCAGAACGAGAAGACATAAGCTATGTGATGAATATCATTGGATCATATCCACATGATTCACATCCAGGAATCTGTAGCCATAGATACACATAATGAAATATATAAGAGATTAGTAGGGTAAAGGGGACTCACGGGCATTTGGGAGGGAGTAAAATTCTAATTAGTGCATGCACATAGAAGGGAAGGGGGAAATGCCATCTGTCTGTCAAACATTATAATCGTAGCTGTTGCCATTTTAACGGTTCCCTTGTAGACGACCATTCAGAGGCAAGCAGGGAAGAAGGGACACAATAGCCTGGACTTCAATCATCTCGTAGGTTTCCTCTGATTTGTGGTATGGTAGCTGAAAAACCTGGGTAATTTCTAAGCTCATTTGACTCATGGTTCTGAAGGTTGGGAGTTGTAGGTCTGCTCCTACAAGGCAGAAAGAATCAGGCTTAGGGTTTTTAATTGCTGTACGGAAACACCATGACTAAAGTAACTTGGGGAGGAAAGGGTTGATTTTGCTTACGATTGTACATCACTGTTCGTCATTGAAGGAAGATTAGGGCAAAACTCAAGCAGCGCAGGAACCTGGAAGCAGGAGCTGATGCAGAGGCCGTGGGGAAGTACTGATTACTGGCTTGCTCCTCATGGCTTGCTCAGCCTGCTTTTTTTTTTTTTTTTCTTTTAACCAGCACAGGGATGGAACCACCCATAATAGGCTGGGCCCTTCGCCATCAGTCACTAAGTAAGAAGATACCAAACAGGGTTGCCTACAGACTGATCTTATAGAAGCATTTTCTTGTTTTCTTAATCGAGGTTCCAGTCTCTCCAATGATTCTCTCTTGCGTTGTGTTGACATAAAACTAGCCAGTATGGTATCCAGTGAGCAAAAGGGTGTTCAGGTGCTGAACAAGCTCGCTCTCATGACAATGCAAAGCTCTCACTCATGACTTGAACAGCTCCAATAGGGCCTCATCTTCCAGTCCTGGGGACGAAGTTCCAACTGTTTTGAAACTACAGCATTTCTTGAAAACATATCAGTAAGAGAAAGTAAAAAGTAGTAAAAGTAAAGAAAGTCCAGCAGATACAAAAGAATGCCAGGTAAATAAAATTTCAGTGTGTGTGTGTGTGTGTGTGTGTGTGTGTTGCGTAGTGATTGTCCAAGTCAAGGACACAGAAGAAAAGGAAAGTCAGAAACTGTCAGAGACCAGAGAAGACAAGGAAGACATGGCACGTAGTCTGCGGAGTTAGATGCTAAGATATAAGAAAATATGCTGGGATGAACTGGAGGGATTAGAACTAGGCACATGGGAAAGGGTTTCTTGTCACAGTTAATCTTCAGGTTTCATTCATTGTGCCATGGTTATACATGTATGATTTTATATTAGAATCAAGTGAGAAGGAGATATTGAAACCTCTACTCTTTTTGCAGTAATTGAATCAATTTAAAATTGTTTAGAAATAAATGTCAAAGAATTTGATTTCAGACACATCAAAATTGTATAGCAAGCATTTGGGAGCGCCAGTTCTTTTGCACAGTCCTTGGCATATAAAGCCTAGAGTTAAGCGCAATGTCTACATATTGAACCCCCATAAGTTGGATCTTCTAGTGTAAAATTTTATACAGATATAGGCTTGGTTAAATAGACCTTTAAACGATCATCAAAAAAGAAGCATGTGGTCAGAAGACTTTTAAGGGAAATGGAGAATTGCTCTATGTCAAAAATAATGACCAATTCAGATTAATTTGGAATTGGGGAAGTTGCTCCGTGGTTATAGCACTTGCTATAATCATCATAAGGAAATGGGTTCAGTTCACAAGGACCCAAGTAAGGCAGGGTACAGTAGTACACATCTGTCTTTCTAGGGCTCTTACAGTGAGATGGAAGGCAGACACAGAAGCAGGGAGGCCAGCTAGCCTAGTGTTTCCAGCAGTAAACGACTAGATCCTGTGTCACACATGGTAGGAAGGCATGACTAAGGCCCAACCCTTGAGACTGTCTTTTGACCTCCACATGTGTATGGTAGGTTCTACTCACATGCAGAAACAAGGATTCATTTTTATTACTTGAAGCTGAAAACATTAATTATGGTGTTACATAGCAAATAAGAAGTATCCTTGAAAAAACATAGTCTAAATTAAAAAATAAATGCCCTGGTGTCTGCTAGAAGGCAATGGCTTAATGGTTCAGTTCTTACCCTGTTAATTAGTATAGATGGCTGCAATTTTCCAATATAAATGAATACAGATTTATCAAGGAAGATCACATGACACTTGCTCATTGCCTCTATAGCTCTCAAGTGGTTTTTCTTCTGCTGGATTAAGACATTTCAGTTTTAAAAAATTTGATTTTCATCCTGTAATCAATGTGTTGAATAAGGCTTAACTTCATCATGCTGCATTTTCAAACTATTCATTTCTGAATCTTGAAGATGCTGGGATGTAACTCTGAATTAAAAACTTACCATACATCTAAGAAGTTGATTTAAACACGTTTCTGATGCACAGGGACACTCTGATAGCCAGGCATCCCAGACCAAAAAGAACTGATACATGGAGCAGCAGAATTAGTGAATTTTTTTTTAAATCTACAATTATTTGTGAAAATGTGGATTTCAACATCTCATTCCACACAGTTAATGTATCCTAATAGCAACTTTATGAAATTTAATTAAAAGGAAATGGAATGGTATTTCAACAATAAAGAGCCACGTTTTTAGTGCTACACGGGCACTATTTTATTGTGTGAAATTTTGATCTGAAAAACCCAAAGTCCCATGAGTGTTAGGAAACACGAATGTAAATCCTCACAACGAGCGCCGAGGCCTGAACTCAGCCCCAGGCTCAACCTTTGCTCTGAGCCACATTCTGCGACCTCAAATTACCGTTCCCAGGCCCAGTCTTTCTTCTTCCTTTCTCCTGGCAGGCTTCCAAAGAGGGACAGGTGGTTTTAGGGCTTTTTCTTGGGTTATAAGTCAACTAATATTTCATGGTTTTCACCTTTAATGGGCTAACCAGAAAGCACTTGACAAAAGTCACTCCCGAAGTTTTGAGAAATAATTTATACTCTAGGGCATTCTTACATCAGTAAGTTGGCAATGTGAAATTCAAAAGGTGAGTGCAAGCAAGCCGCTGCTCCTTCATAGGCTGGGCTGCAAAAGCCGCATCGTGTATATTTGTGCTGCTCCTTAGGGGGCTCAGTATACAGAATCCAATGAATAGATTACATTGGTCCATGTGTGTTGAGCTTTCTTTGTGACAATTGAGCCACCAGGCATACAATGAAGTCCAGGGCCCCTTTACGATATGTGAAGTTCTTCCCAGACAAGGGGGTTGATTCTTTTTAGGAATGATGTCATCCTTCATAAAATTAATTTTGTTTTTTCATGTCTCGTTTGAACTTAAGAATTCGATCATGGCCAGAAATGAACAAAGTCACCCTGTACTGGAAAAGGCAACAGCAATAGATATGAAGACTCCTCTTAGGTTGGCTGCAAGTACAAAATGTCACTGTATGTGATAAAGAAGGCCAGCAGAGGGGCGGCTGGGTGTGAACATGCACTGTGGGAAGCACTCGGGCATGGCTCTGTTGAATCATAAGCTGAATGCAGCACTCTAGATACATTTAATTAAAAAAGGCTGGGAGAGAACACACAGGCTTGTTCTGAGAGAGTGCGCAATGAGCAATCTTTTAAGTGTTTACATTGGTGTTAAAGACAGCACAATTTCTCAGAAAAAGAATAGTCAGGCACCTGTGTCAGCCCAGAAGTGGGGACTCTGGGCACATCTGTAAGGTTTGATTCAGGAAGTTGGCCACTGAACCCTTCGGGCCTTGGATACTATCCAGTGATTCTTGCAATCCTGGCTTCTGCCTTAGGAACTCTGAGGGCCACCATTTTTAATATCCAATTGAGTATGACCATTCTTTGGTCTCATTGTCTCTCAAATCAAAGAAGCCCTACGCAGATTAGGAAAATACATCTTTTCCATTCCCGAAACTAGCTCCTCTATTTGCTGATACCACTATCTTTCTCCGGAATGCCTATCTCAGCCATAGCTGATGCAATGCTCTCTTGCCTCCACATTTAGACTTTGCAGTCTATCTGGGAGTCTCACAAATTTCCCGTTGCTGCTCTACCATGATGGCTGCTTTCTGCCTCCTCCATGCCTCATGTGATCACGTGATCATGTGACCACGCGATGATGTATCTGATGCTGCTGCTGTTCTTCTCGTCCATTTGAGTCTATCCTTTTTGTTTGTTTGTTTTGTTTTGTTTTGTTTTGTTTTGTTGTTGTTGTTTTCAAGACAGGGTTCCTCTGTGTAGCCCTGGCTGTTCTGGAACTCACTTTGTAGACCAGGCTGGCCTTGAACTCAGAAATCTGCCTGCCTCTGCCTCCCTAGTGCTGGGATTAAAGGCGTGCGCCACCACGATGCCGCTGCTGTTCTTCTGGTCCATTTGAGTCTATCCTTCACTTGGCTGTCAGATCGTGACTTTGATTCTGCTATTCCTCGGATAAAATAAAAGACCCCTGTGGCCACTGACTTCAAGACAAAAGAAAGTACTTAGACTGACTTGAAACCTCTATCATGGAATCCTAGCCATCCTGGCCTCGAAGGACATAGACGCAGGATTACCCTTTTCAATTTGCTAGGTTTCTCCTACATTCTCAACCCTACTAAGCTTGTGCTTCAAGCCACTGTTTCCCCAGGCTGGTTTCCTTGACTGCTTTTTAGCCGAGACCAGAGCAGGGGCACTGCCTTCTCTGCTGGGAAGAAAGGGGCTTGTCTTCAAGGACCCAAGAAAAACCCAGCAACAGAAATAAGGAACATCTTATACAGTGGTATCTACCTTTCTCATCTTTTCCTTTCAAGTCTTGTGAGTTATGGACGCTCTAACACATTTCCTTTCCCTCTAGACTTATCTCTTTGGTTGGCATACTGATGGTATCTGGATATCCTCACCTAGTCTTCAGAGTAATAAGAGGAAGTTATTCTCCTATGATATATGTGGATGTTGATGCAGATAAAGCAATTCACAAAATTTAAACAGCAATATTTGAGTTTCATAGACTGTAAATGAGGTCACCAAGATTCGACTCCACAGAGCAACCTGAAGACTTGACCTCCTATTCAACCTTCACCCTCCTAATGCAACTCAGCTTTGAAAGCACAAATCCCATCTTTTTGGAAAAATCCTGTCTTAAGATGAGGTTACATGGCCTTCTCTGGTGTCTAGTGCACATTTAACTAGTCCATTAGCACAAAGGAAACCATCTGAGAAAGATGATTGGAAATAGAATCAGACATATGGAGACATTGAGTTGTACCATGCCAAAACCAGGAATTTTAATGAACTAAGTCTACATTATCAATAATAACCATTATCTACATACAATGAACATTCAAATGAAATTATTACATTTCATACCTAAGTGGGCAAATATATATTTTCCAGGTCTGCTTTAATAGGGATAAGGGAAAAAGATTTTAAAAAGTTATAGTTTCTCTGGATCCTAGGACACAATAGCCATATTTGAAACATTCAACAGCTACTTTTATTAAATGTACACACATTTAAAAACTTGATTGATTTATCTGACTAGACATACTTTAAAGTGACACATGTAGCTCTACTGGACTACTGAAAGTAGAGAGAATATTTCCATCATCGAAGACACTTAACAGAACAGTGTTAATATCACACCATCAATTTTCCCCAATACAAGTTATCAATCTATGTCTCTGAATACTATTATGCATTTCCTAAAACCATACATGGAGCTAAGGATCCATGCTCTGAACACAAATCTTACCACTGTAATTTACGAGTTATGTGACCGTAGTTAGTCTATTTAATTTCTTTGGTCTTGATTTGAGTATCTGTCAAAGGAAGCTTACATGTTGGTTTCTTAATAGGGTGTTTGTAGGGGATTAAAAAGTTAAATAATGCTCATGTTTCCTGATTACATTGTCTAATACATATGAACTATTAATGTTTCCACATGATGTTCTCCAAATGCAATTCAGAATTAAGGAAGTGGATATGAAGTTTCTTATAACTTCAAGGTGGATATGGACCCTGGAATGCTGCTGTGGTTGCATGCAAGCTGCAAGACAAACGTGAATAATCTCTTATGGACAAGTTGAGGAAGAATATATCTGAAAACAAAATATATGAAGTACAGTATGATACAAATGTTCAGTTGTGTCACCAGGGACTTGTCAAATATTTAAAATTCAGCTATGAGATTCAGCCTACAGCACTGTAGTTTGGTCAAATGCAGGAGTATAGGGAAATTACTCCAAAGGAGTTCTCTCACGATAATTTGTGAATTGAACTCTCCAGCAGATTGGGCCGTATATTCCTTGGTTTTGGTCTAGAGAATAAACGTTTGTAACTACATTCCATTCATACAAGTTTGGAACGTCGGAGCATATCAAAGACAGGGACATCACGGTACAGTAAGCAGACCCTGGCTTATGACAGAGCAGGGTTACTGAGTGACTTTTTCAATCTGGAAACCACTTCAACCTGGAAATCCAAAAGGTTTGTCAGTATGGCAGGGAATATTGTTACCTCAGAGCTTTCTCACTGCTTCTGATTTATTTTCCAATATAATTCTTAGACCCCCTCACTAGTCAATCCATTTCCTGAGCATTGGGGTTTTAGTGGTAAATACTGTCAGGTTCATTTAACATTTAATTGTCAGTATTGCCTTTAAAAAACTATTTGTACCTTAAAGAATAAAATTGGAATGAATACAGGTATGTCAGTACTTGAAGGATGGTACATATTTAACAACTTATATTTCTTTGTTGTATTTTTTACTTTTCAAAGTGACATAAAGGCAATTGTTAGTGTAACAAATTATTAAGATCATGCAAAGAACTGAAGACATACCTTTTATGTGAGGTTTATATATAATTTGTTAGTTCAAGGACAAAGAATACTTCATGCTCAATCTTAATTTAAATTCTTTCTTGGTTATCTGATGAGGTATTAACAGATACAATATTTTTAGGTGAGCTGCAACTTCAAGGTTTTCACATACCATGAAGTTTCTTGGGAGTTTAAATTACTCTCACAAGCATTTGTATTTACCTCACCTTTAAAGTATCAAATAAAAATAGGTCTTGACTAATCAAAATAGGTGACCAGAGCCACATCTCTAAAGTTGATTTTTCACCCCTTTTTCCTTGAGGCATGATCTGAATAAATAAATCACAGAATAGGAAATGGAAGGAATGGGTGTTTTTAAGGGTGCCAGCTATGACTGGTTCAGAAATAAGCCCAAGGGGGGAAAAAGTCATTTCAAGAATAACTCAAACATGATCATCGGTTCTCCCTTTGAGACAACTCTGAGTCAGCTATCTATAGCTGTTGTGTATATAGGTCAAGAAGCCCACACAGTGCTATCATTGATACCAATTTCACTGAGATACTCTGATAACATAACAACATACAAGGATAAGTTATTTTGATCAAAATAAGGGTTTCCATGGTACCCGATGTCTTGTTACTTTTCTGATACTGTGTCAAAAACACTGTGATGAATGCAACTTATCAAAGGAAGTGCTTAATTCATCTTAGAGTTTCAGGCAGTCACCTCTCCGTGCTAATGTAGGAGGGAGGGAGGAAGAGTGAAGTAGGAAGGACCCCAGGGTTTTGAAACCTCATAGCCCTTCTTTATCGAACACCATCAACAAGCCCACACCTCCCAATCCATTTTCGATGCTACAGGCCTACGGGTTTTATAAACACGCTATTTCAGGGCATATCAGCAAGGGTAATACAAAACCTACTGTGGGATGCTCAGTAACTGAAGACCTTCTTATCAGATTCTATGTTACAGAATTTTATGCTTGAGAATGTCTTTGAAATAGTATTATACACAGATGCTTGAAATAGTCTCCCATGTTTATCTTATAAGCTGTCTAAAAGGCAGGCATCATACAGTCTTGTACAGTTTACAAAATAAAATCTGCGTTTATTTGCTGTGAACAACACATGCTTATCTTCTTGCTTCAAATATGGTTTATCTAAAGTCGTTTTAGCCAAACAGAAAGAAAAGTATATACTATTTACATTGAAGACTATTCTTGTGGTTCTGAGAAAGACGTTGGTATAACAATGTTTAAATTTATTACATAACATGTGTCAGTCAACTGACCTAACTCAGTTTCTTTGTAGCTTGTTCTAGTTTATAAGTTCTATAGCAGTAACTGTCACAATCGAAGGTCTAGATTCATTATCTGATTTGTTTCAGCTATTCCTGGTCTTATAGACTTAACAACAGGTATACATGAGTTTTAAATTACTCAGTTATTCAGAATTACTTAAAGATAGAAGAGCTACATAGGAAAACATAAATATCTTTACATTCCATTAAACCATCCTGTCTGGTTTCCATGTATTAAATTTAAAGAGTATATGCTATTGAAACTCACATCAAACATCTACTACCTACTATTCTATCACATGCTTACACCAAAGCAAAAGTGTTAATGGGCTCTAGGTAAACACACCCTGGACTAATGAAGGTAGGAAGGAACGAAGGAACGAAAGAAGGAAGGAAGGGAGGAAAGGAAGGAGGAAGGGAGGAGGGAGGAAGGGAGGAAGGGAGGAAGGGAGGAAGGGAGGAGGGAGGAAGGGAGGAAGGGAGAAAGGGAGGAAGGGAGGAAGGGAGGAAGGGAGGAGGGAGGAAGGGAGGAAGGGAGAAAGGGAGGAAGGGAGGAAGGGAGGAAGGGAGGAAGGAAGGAAGGAAGGAAGGATGGGAGAAAGGAAGGAAGGAAAAGACATTACAGCAAGACCCTTGGCCTGGGGGAGATGTGGTGGGCTCCTAATGAACTGATTCACCAGTTTGCATTTGGGCTGTCTTGAAACTTAATTGATCAGTCTGGAAAAAAGGGAAACCCAGTCAGGTTGAAAACACTGGTGTTCTATTTCATGAGTGTCCAAGGCCTAATGGATAAGATAATCTCCTGATACAAGATGGAGTCTAGCTCTTTATCTTTGATTTATATCTTTTCCCATCTATTTTGTCACTATCAGAGTAATTTCACTTTACAAAGTCTATCAGTTCAAGTTAGTAGTAGTGAGGTCTGACTATAATAAATATCAAAAATGAAAACAAGTATTTTGAGAACCCCAGCTAGACCATATCAGACTTACTGCAAGTGTGGCAGACACCTATAATATGACGATTATATATGCTATTGCTGTTCAACATAACTTATATTAGATGATGCTAATTTGATTCCATGATAATCACCATTTCATTCTATACGTCTCCATGTAAGGCTTCCCCGAGCCTAATAAAACTTCTTACCGAGTACATCTAGTGTCCTAAAGTTCTATCACCTAAAAGGACTACATCATAATAAACTATATTATATTCCCTATAGGCATATATATCTAACATATTAAATACAGTGTTTTGAAATAATACACTAAAATAATTAAAGTCATATTGACTGATAAAACTAAACAGGCTATATAATTGGAACAAAAGCACTTGGAGGTCTTCTACAAATGAGGTCTTCTTGTGATTAGAAGCACTGTATGTGATGCTATGGGATTAAAATGCAGCTTAGAAAGAAACAGATTCTGCCTCTTGTACTGATTTTCTTGTCTCATACCAGCAGCTCCTTCTTCCTCCTCCTTTTTTCTCCTTCTTCTTTTTAAAGACCCTTCATTTGCTCTCACAGTCAATAAACTCTCAAATGGTATCAGATTTTCGGAGGAGACCTTCCCACAAAGCCATGATTTAAAAGTATATGCAAGATTTATCATAACCATTGAAATGTAATTGATCTCTGATTTCTGTGCTTATACTCCAGGTGTAATTTACAGCATGTTAGATAGAACAGTTCTTACCTGTTACATGTCTAAATTCATGGTATCAGCTCTAAATACTCAATATCAAAATGATGGTACTAACATGATCTCTGCAAACAAACTGATTACTTGTAAAATTTTTAAATTAATCCAAACACATTTTTTTTCTAAAAGAAAGTCATTTTGCACGTAGGCACCATTCAGAAGCTTACCTGGGACAAACTGTGTGTACACACAAAGAACCAGCTGGGCGAAGTGCCTCTACAGACCTTCCGTGTCCTGACTGGGATTTCTCTTGCTGTTCCTTAGAGTAAGAACAGGCTAGGAATGGCTTTCATGTTCCTCAGGGCTACTGTCTGGCTTAGGGTGTTCACAGATCGCCCATTCATTCTGACTGATCACCAAGGATAACGTGGGCTGTGCTTTATTCTGGAATGTTCTATAGGCTGCTAGAGGGCAGTTGAGACACGAGCTAAAACTACTAAACTGATGCTTTTTAAGAGGATTCAGCTTGGTCTAGTAGACTTCTTTTCAAGGTTGTCAGCAACTTAAAAAAAGGTGTTTTCATAAAGAGTTCTTTCTTTTCTTTTTTATTTCGGTAAGAATTTTAATTATTGCTCTTATACAGAGCTATGGGTTTAATTTGTTGAAGATGTTGCTAAGAAATTAATCTTGAATAGATTCCTGATTTTCTTTTGAGACAGAAGGGAAACACCCTCAGCACAGCCACAGGCCTTCAGAGGTGGTGGAATTCCTTTGTGGTTTGCACTTGATCACTTAAAACACCTTTCTCCTGACACAATCCAGACACCAAGTGAATTCTAAGTACTTATCCTTTTCAATTAAGTCTTGACATTGCAAAGGCCATGAGAACCAGCACCGAGTTGTCTCTTTTGCTGACAGTCAACAGCACACCACAGTTAATATTTTAGATGAATACATAATAATTTAAGGAAAATGTCATGAAGGCTCTAAACAGTCCATATAGCATAAACAGCAGATGCAATTGGACGTAAGAAAAGTGTAGGTTCTGATGAATCGATACCAGGATACAAGGGAAGAAGGGGTTCAGGCAATGACCAGGGGAAAAGCATTTACACAACAATGTTTGACAGACCACTCATTCTCTTACCAGTTTTGCTGATGCCTTTGTGAACACTGTAATATTGTAACATTGTACGTATATGTACAGATAATGAAACTGGTACTTTGACTAATTCATCTAACAAATGTGTGACTAAATTGCAGATCCAGATAAGTATTTATTTTGCTTTACTGGTCTATGCTGGTGGGGAATTCTCAATGGCATAGCAAAACAGGGGGGGAAAGAAAAACTGTAAGAGCTATCTGATGGAGCACTGAGACTGAGAAGAGGAGAGAGGAGGGGAGCATTTGAAATGACATTAGCCAGAACTTGTCCCTAATTCTGCTCATCATTGAATATAACCAACACACAGGGGAGCTTATATTTTAGTTTTTAAAAATCAACTGATTTTGTTTGAGACATTACATTTCACATCAAACTGTCAGCTAACAACCAGGTATATTGATAGCATAAAGATTTATGTTAGGGTAGCCAATGAGCACCAAGGGGAAACAATTAAGGAGTAACTATTAAGGGCCTGTGAGATGGCTCAGTGGGTATAGGCACTTGCCACCAAGCCTGAGTTAATTCCTGGAAGTCACATGGTACAAGGACACTCTCGGGTTTCCTTTGACTGCCATGTGAGGGTCTTGGCACAAATACACCCACAAATAACACATGAATATATAAAAAAAACCATTCAAAGACTATTGTTCTTACAAATAACCTCCACACACATTCTTCATCAATCCTTCAGCGTGACTAGAAGAACTACTAGTAACTAAGGTAACTTCAACCCCAAAGTATAAATGGTCTATATAATTCCAAGAAACTCTAGGATCTTATCTAATTATAAAAATATGAAACTCTTTTTCAGATTTCCTTTGGGTGAGATACGTTTTTACAAGCATGATTTTGGGTAACTGGGTAACTTTTCTTTTCTTTCTTTTTTTTTTGCCACAATTAATCCAAATCTTATATTTTGGAAGGACATATTTATTCCTATATTTCACTCATTCATACCTCAAAAATCTTAGCGAAAGATCCTGTCACTGTATTTTCATATAAAGTAAGCTACGTCCCAAAGGCGTATCCCTCGGTGCAAACGGATCAGCAAACAGACTTTCACTTCCTCATTCTGAAACAGCTCCTGAGCATGTCTTAGAGGACTGACTTCCTGTTTAATCTACCTTCTGCTTTTAACGTCAGAAACATTTTCTCTGGCCTTCTTAAACAAAGCAGTGAGCTAGCCAAGGGGTTTCCCTGGTAAAGCTGTGGGTCTGGAATTCAGTCCACTAGAGAAAAGACTGTGAGATGGCTCCTAAATCCCGCCACTGCCACAGCCAAATCCTGCAAACTGTCAGGAGGCCCTCCTGGAGCTTCTTGCTTAGGGGCTTGCATCCACGAGGGCCCTCTGAGGATGACAAATTCATCCGCTATTTCCAAGTCTCTGCTTGTCAGTCTGTAATTGCAGTAAATGCAACTGAAAGTCCTTTTACTTGAAGGCCATTTGACAGAGGGGAAGAAAACACATTTACTCTTTCAAGGCTTGTGTATTTTCCTGGGAGAAGCCTGCCTATAAAATCTGTCCCTTTATCCTTAGAGAGCTATTTGGGAAACATCTTTGAGCAGAGCCACGATGTAGAACCTGTTTCCTGCATCCCCCTTGTCTTCTCCTCTGATTTCTGAACCCGCCTGTGCCCAGAGCTCTCTTTCCTCCAGGATGAGATGGCAATGTGCACGTGTTAGTGAAAACAGTACGCTCTTTTCATTCTGGCAATTTGAGAAAGTATTTTTGCAAAATCTTTGCCCAGTTAATTTAGTACAAATAAAAATAATATCATGAGTGGATTTGTTTTCTGGTAAAAACTCTTTTATACTTACTTCTCGTCATGAAATTAAAACTCAATAAAATAAGCTGGTTGAACACTGCTTGCTGGTGTGCTTATCTTTACTGGGAATTTACTTGAATAATACAAGGAAATCCTAGTTTGGAGGATTTGACAACAGGGAAAACTGCAAAATAATATTTTAAAATTGCTAGAAAGCTGTTTCAGTCTCTGTAAGTCATCACAACTTCTGAACCTGCAGAAACATCAAATATCCTGATCGCTTTAAGGTCTCAGGTCTTGGTTATCGGACCTGTTGAATGCCTCTTACCTATGAAGAGATTCCACTCAGTGTCCAAATCTGCCTGATTGGCCAGGCAGCCCTTCATGACGTTGAGGCAGTAGTTGTTGCAAGGTCTCACAGTGGGCAAGCCTCGGCAGTATGGGCAGTACAGCATCTTCATGAGAGCCCGGATGCAGCCAGGGGTGGGGCTCACCTGTAAGTATATAAGACAGGGGCCAAAAATTAGGGTCGGAATGATGAAGGGGAGCAGGAAAAGATATCTTGTTTCTCTAAATACCAGGATGAAAACCAGGCAAAGTTGTTCTGCTAAACCTTAAACAGCCAAGCAGAGGGTTGAAGAACGGTTAGAAGCTGAGCCCTTTTGAATTTTTCATACGAAAGAGAGCCAGCCGATTCCTATTAAACACCATTGCTCAGCAAAGTAATAACTCCTGTCCACGTTTTGCTCTTTCTCTCTGTCACTGCAATTCAATCCTAAACCAGACACAGTTTCCTTGTAGGAGAACCTGAAGTGAGATCATGTAGAGGCTGCAAGTTGAAGAGCAAAGAGCCCTGTAAACAGGGAACTGCTATTAAAGTTTAATGTGACACCTCCAGCAAAGTGTCTAACTGGTTGTTACTCGATCCTTTGCTAACAGAGGTTGGCGGATATCCTTCCGGAGAACACAACTGCTATTGAGGCTCAATATCACCTTGTCTGGGATCTATGTGACCTAGGCCTGCAGAGAAGTAGGAGCAATGGACCTGCTGAGGCCCTGACTTCAGGCATCTGGCAGGTACAGGACTCTAGAAAGTTCACTTAAAATGGATCCGGCTTGCTTTGCAAGCAGGCATTTCTGCACAGATTCAGAGTCACCACTAACCCACTGACAACGAAGGGCTGTTTGTTTGGAATAAGGAATGGAGTGCCCCAAATCAATGCTCAAGCAGTAAACTTGGGGTGCAAAGAGGATAAGAATGCAAAGACAGGGAGAGAGGCAGCAATAGCCTTCCTCTGGAGAAGACAGTGCTCTTAGAATGTACTGCAGCTGCTTCAGCGCTGTTCTGCATAAGAAAGGGCTTCTGGGTATCCACTGGAGGCCACACCAGGTCCCAACCCAATGTCATTATCAAACTACATATGTCATGAACATAAAAATCAGATGTCCTAAATGTGGGGAAGAGACTCGGATAAGGAGAAGGGGTGGTGGCTATAGGGGTGGGAGCAACAAGGGAGTGGATGCGAACATGGGATTGGAGTGAGCAGATACTGTATGCATATGTAAAATGCACGTGTGTTTTTGTAATTATCGACAAAATTAATCAATAAAAAGGAAATGTATGATGATAAGACACCATTAACAGAAGAAAACTGTTATTTGACTTCAAGAAGAAAAAAAATTTAAGACAGCATAAGGTAACAAGAGAACCCTGCTTTTCATGGCTAGACGTGAAATTATTGTCCTACTTTTTTAGTGGCATTCATGCGATTTTGATGTTTTAGTGGAGTATCTGGCTAAATGGTGCTCGACTTGTATGTTAGACATAAGAAGAAGCCTAGGGTGCTAATCGAACCTCCTTGAGAGTGTGGTCCCACTGGCAGGCATGACTAGGGATGTCTGCCATTGGAGTAGTGTGGCATGATACTGGAACATCAGAACAATGCTTATTTTCATTCTTTCATTTACCACTGCCATTCCATGGTGGTCTGTTTTTTTTTTTTTCCCTAGAAACCAAACTTATGGATTTTTATTACAAGCTTTGGTTTCTACAACCACCTGATAACAAACTGTATAAGAGCAAATAATTTCTGGTATATTCTTGAATCAGTTGTTTTCTCATTGCTGTAGAAAAATATCTAACTAAACCAACTGTCTTGGTTAGGCTTTCTACTACCGCAACGAAGCACCATAACTAAAAGGCGGGAAGGAATTTCTTTCACTCACAGTTCTATATAACAGTTCATTACCGAAAGCACTGAGGGCAGGAACTCACACAGGACAGGAACCTGGAGGCAGGAGCTGATATGCAGTACTGCTGCTGCTTCCTGGCTTTCTCTTTGCGAGTTGCTCAGCCCGCTCCCTTATAGAACTCAGGACATCAGTCCAGGGATAGCACTGCCTACCACCAATCAGTAATTTAAAAAAACAATGCCTTACAGCTAGATCCTATGGATCTCAGTGGAGGTCCTTTCCTTTCAGATAGTTTTAACATGGGTTAAGTTGACATAAAACCAGCCAGCATACACATCTCCATAACTTTCAACTCTTCCTTAGAAGAGCAACCATGAGAATTTTCTTAGAAAAACCATGAGTTTTTTCTTAGAAAAAACTATTTTCAGGGTCTATACCCTAACCGGTGATGTTTCCTCATTAAAGAAAGATGCCAGATCCTTTATTCACAAATTCATAGCTCTGAGTGATTATTCAGAATATCCAAGTCTTCCTTCGACGGCTACCTTTGTGTCTGTAGAGTCAACACACGAGTGAGATTAGGAGCCCTCAGAGTCTTCAGGAGCAGATGACAGGTGAAGGAGACTCTCTAAAACCTGGACTCACCTAGATTATGTTGAGAACGTAATCTAATCTCTACCCAGAAACAGAGCTCCAGGGCAATGCCTGAACGGTGAAGTCTACACGGAGTAAAGAGGCCTTGGCAGTGATGCTTGTGGATGCTGCATTCTGAGAAATTCCAAACCCCAAATGCTTATTTAATTTGGTAATCTTGCTTTACAAATTATGCTTTTAAAGAACCAACCTATTTTGAAATAGAACGATGTAAAAAAAAAAAAGATATTCTTACTACTGTCAGTACTTGGTGATCTAGAGTCGAGTCCATTCTCATGGTTGCTCTTTGCCTTCTTTGTCAATTTAGCCCAAGTCACATGTAAGTTATTTGTTACAGATTGGACAGGACTAACTGCTTTCATCTTTCATCTATCTATTGGCTGAGTGTATGGAATGAGACGTTGAAGCGCTTAATGTTGCGCACAGAGTTGTCCGTTTGTTAACCCTTAGGTTCTGGATCTTTGCCAAATATTAAGCTTTACCACAGCCCCTTGGATGGGATGGAGTGTCCTGCTGCTCCTCCCGTTGTCCTCCCACCAGCCTTGAAGCACTTTACAGAAGAGAGCAGTGCCCCCAAATCCCTAAAAGCAGCTCAGGTGACCCCAGAAAAGGGGAATAACGGGCCACGGGCCAAACAGCTCACCCCTCTTCTTGCCCCTGTGGACGTTGTTTTGGGGACTCAGTACTAAAACAGCTGTACTGTAGCCTTCTCTACATCAGCTAGCTTCTCTGTCTCACGATCTCAGATCCACATAACAAGAACCAGCTCGACTCCTTGGCCACTACACTATTCTAAGATTAAACAGGAGTATATCTAACTGCTGTTGAGGATGGGAGCTGAGCCCTCATCCGTGAACAACATGGCTTCCTCTCCATCAATCCAAACTGGTTTGAAATGAGGACTAAAGAGAGGGACCAAAAATATTCACTCACAAGCCTCCTCCTACATACGGGCTTCTGGTTTCCCTGGACCCCGGCTCCTCCCTGATCACTCCTTTGCTCCTTCTTACACTCATACATATGTTTTTACCCTTGCTTTTAAATGATTAGCTTAGTTGAACTTCAGTCTATACCAAAACAAAATGTTCCATGTAAGCTTTCCCAAAGGGTTTCATTTTATAACAGCTCCATTTGCTCCTGACACATCTGATCTCATTTCGATGCTGTGGGGGAAACTCTGGCTAACAGGAACCTTTATCCTTTCATCCCAGACTGGATACTGCTCTTTACATCAGTCCCCTCTTTGCTCCTGTTCTCTTCCTTTGATGCCTTGTAGCTCCCTGCTACTTCTGCTGTCTCATTTTGGTACAAACAGTCCTGGCAGCAGAACCAGCCATTGTCACACTGAATCAACTCTTACTGGCCCTTATGGTGTCTCCTACCTCTCCTCTAACCCTCCCACAGCAGTCCCAGAAAATCTTTTAGTTCTACTTTATAATGAAATCCTATTTACAGCACCCTAATAATCATTTTCGCAGCCTCTTCAGGAATGAGTGATGGCAGTCTCAGGATTCATTGCAGCAGATCATGTTAAGACTCTCCCTCGGTACACGACCAGTGGAGCCACTCTTTAATGACGCAGAACTACCCTCTCCCACAAGGCTTCTCCTCAGCAGAAAACAGCTTTAATGTCGCTGCTCTGCATTTTATACCTGCTCAGAATCAGGAATGGTAGTTTCCTGATGAAGGACTACACTTCCCAGGTTCCCTTGCAAACTACAAGAGACACTTCTGCCCTCATAATGTGCTTCATCCCGTCTTATTCTGTAGACATCTTGGCCATCCACATATGTGGGTGACAAGAGTCCTTTGCTGTGAATAAATATGGTCCACCCAAGGTCACACCAAGCCTCTCTTTCTTTCTGTGCTCCATCTCTCTACAATAATGTAATAATCTCTCTTAAATAATCTAATGTGTGAGCTAAGTTTTCTTATGTTCACCTTTTCATAATCTCTCCATACTTTCACACACAGCAATAACCTTCTGATTGATTTCTTTTCCTGGCAATGCAATGGCTTGCATAAAACATCATCACAATCAACTGTAGCAGCCAATGTGTTAATACCTCCAAGTCGAAGTGTGTGTAAAAACATCAGGGGTAGAAGAACAGCTTACAGGGCAGTGATCCTGCACGGAAGATTTTCATGGTAAAGGGAAAGCAGACAAAGAGTATGGAACAATGAGAAATCTAGTGATTCTGTTGAGGATGTGCCACCATGGCATCATCTCTAGGTTGGCTCCTTCATTGAGAATGCCAAAGTAAGCAGAATTTCTTTAAAAATATTCTCTATCAACAGGTATGACCGAGATAGTGACCGAGGAAGAGCAAGGCCCAGTGAGAGAAAGAAGCAGAAGCAATTCTGCTACCAGAATGTCTAAACATGGACTATAAAATCCCTCCTCGTTTTCATCCCCAGGCCTGGCGGTTTCTTGCATCCTTTGCTTAAGGATTTTGTTACCAAACTTGCTTTGCACAGCTTTCCTGCTTCCTCTGATCTGGATTCTTTTCTCCGGAGACTCATCCTGTTGTCACTCAGACTGACTAAGCTATGTCCTCCTCGAGTCGTCAGCTCTCTGTGTGCTGCCTTTCACTCAGGGTCACGGTATAAAACCCAGTAAGTATCCAGGGCTTGTGCTCCCTCGGAGAGCCTTGGTCGCCCTGATCAGCACAGTCATGTGGATCACTCTGCACAACAGGCATGCACTGTTATGCTCCATCTTAGAATTGGGCTGTGACTTCTCTTTTCTTATTAAGTGCTTTTTTAAAGCAACCTCTCTATTACCTTTGCCAGGTTCTTGGCCACATTTATATTCGAAGAAAAAGAAGGAGAAGAAGAAGAAGAAGAAGAAGAGGAAGAAGAAGAAGAAGAAGAGGAAGAGGAAGAGGAAGAGGAAGAGGAAGAGGAAGAGGAAGAGGAAGAAGAGGAGGAGGAGGAATTTGTGGGTTTTAACATTTAGTTACTGCCTTTTAACTTTGCCATTAAAGGTTATTGATTGCCTTAATTCTAAAGCTTTCCTTCTTAATTTTTTTTTTTTATAATTGTGCTGGAACTGGTACAATTTCCTCAGTACGACATTTCAGAAGAGTCTCCAACTCAGAGTAGCAACCAACAGAGAAAATTGAGTAACCTTAATAATCTAAAAGAATAATGTTGTTCAAGTTAACTGTCGGTCCCTGAGCACGTTTGGAAATGACATCTTTCTTGATCAAAGAAAGGGCACGGGAACAAGAAAACAGAAGATGGAGATGAGAGCTGAAATGTTTATATTCAGACGTTGCAGGTTTTTGAGTATATGTGACCCAACCACACGCCTAAATTAAAAATAATTTAAAAACAAACAAACAAACAAACAAACAAACAGTTCAAACTGAAGCTATCTTGAGCCCCTGAAAAGGAGATTATTTCTAGTTCCTGGAGTGCTAGAGCCTATTTCCATTTTTTTTTATTACTTTTAACTTTATAGTCCAGTTGTTAACCCCCTCCTGGTCCCCCCTCCCACAGTTTCTAATTGCATTCCTCTTGCCCCTGCCCCTCAGTCTCCAAGAGGATGTCCCTCCCCCTGCTCTGAGGGCTCCTCATTCCCTGGGACCTTCAAGTCTCTCTCTCCCTCCCTCCCTCCCTCCCTCCCTCCCTCCCTCCCTCCCTCCCTCCCTCTCTCTCTCTCTCTCTCTTTTAAATTCTTTTTTTTCCTTTAAGTCTCTTAAGGGTTAGATGCATCTTCTCTGACTGAGTCCAGACCAGGCAGTCCTCTGCCATATATGTGATGGGGGCCTCATATCAGCTGGTGTATGCTGCCTGGTTGGTCACTCAGTGTCTGAGAGATCTCGGGGGTGCAGGTTAATTGAGACTGCTGGTCTTCCTATGGAGTTTCCCTCCTTTTCAGCTTCTTGCAGCCTTTCCCTAACTCAACCACAGGGATCCCCAGCTTCTGTCCATTGGTTGGATGTAAGTAAGGATCAGTCAGCTGCTTGTTGGGCCTCTCAGAGGACAGCCATGCTAGGCTCCTGTTTTTAATAGGATTATTTTATAATTGTAGTATAAGCACTCTTTTGGGATCTTTTTCCTTTGGAATGAACATGGACTGATGAGAGTTTGAGGGGATGGCAGAGTCAGGGGACAGCCTTCCTTTGTGGGTCCCAGGGGAGGGAATGACAGAGACAGGGGACAGATAATCTTCCTTCGTGGGTCCTAGGGTAGGAGATGACAGAGTCAGGGGACAGATAGCCTTCCTTCGTGGGTCCCAGGGCAGCAGTCTCATAGCTGTCACATTTCTGTTAACCAAACCACAGATCATGGCTTCTTGCTTTCCTTTGTGAGTTTGCATGTATGTGGGTCTGTGCAGCTTCATTCCATGTGTGGAGTTGTGTCCTTAATTACACAATCGACATATTGGATCATTTTCTCTCCACAGAAAAACTCTTCGGGGCTGGCTCTACCTTACCTTTGTGTCTGTCACATGATAATCACTAACCTATAATCTTCTCTGCAGAATGCAATGTTAAAAGACTCAGTCACCCAGCATGTCAACTTTTGAGCTTGGCTTTCCTTCCCTTCCCCACTTGGCACGATGTTCTTGAGACCAAATATAAGTTATCACAGGCATTGCTAGTTCATTCCTCTTTAATTGTTCATTTATTTTTAAGGATTTTCTTTTTTTAAATTTTTTTCCATTTTTTATTAGGTATTTAGCTCATTTAAATTTCCAATGCTATACCAAAAGTCCCACATACCCACCCACCCCCACTCCCCTACCCACCCACTCCCCCTTTTTGGCCCTGGCGTTCCCCTGTACTGGGGCATATAAAGTTTGCGTGTCCAATGGGCCTCTCTTTCCAGTGATGGCCGACTAGGCCATCTTTTGATACATATGCAGCTAGAGTCAAGAGCTCCGGGGTACTGGTTAGTTCATAATGTTGTTCCACCTATAGGGTTGCAGATCCCTTTAGCTCCTTGGGTTCTTTCTCTAGCTCCTCCATTGGGAGCCCTGTGATCCATCCATTAGCTGACTGTGAGCATCCACTTCTGTGTTTGCTAGGCCCCGGCATAGTCTCACAGGAGACAGCTACATCTGGGTCCTTTCGATAAAATCTTGCTAGTGTATGCAATGGTGTCAGCGTTTGGATGCTGATTATGGGGTGGATCCCTGGATATGGCAGTCTCTACATGGTCCATCCTTTCATCTCAGCTCAAAACTTAGTCTCTGTAACTCCTTCCATGGGTGTTTTGTTCCCAATTCTAAGGAGGGGCATAGTGTCCACACTTCAGTCTTCATTCTTCTTGAGTTTCATGTGTTTAGCAAATTGTATCTTATATCTTGGGAATCCTGGGTTTGGGGCTAATATCCACTTATCAGTGAGTACATATTGTGTGAGTTCCTTTGTGAATGTGTTACCTCACTCAGGATGATGCCCTCCAGGTCTATCCATTTGGCTAGGAATTTCATAAATTCATTCTTTTTAATAGCTGAGTAGTACTCCATTGTGTAGATGTACCACATTTTCTGTATCCATTCCTCTGTTGAGGGGCATCTGGGTTCTTTCCAGCTTCTGACTATTATAAATAAGGCTGCAATGAAGATAGTGGAGCATGTGTCCTTCTTACCAGTTGGGGCATCTTCTGGATATATGCCCAGGAGAGGTATTGCTAGATCCTCCGGTAGTACTATGTCCAATTTTCTGAGGAACCGCCAGACTGATTTCCAGAGTGGTTGTACAAGCTTGCAATCCCACCAACAATGGAGGAGTGTTCCTCTTTCTCCACATCCACGCCAGCATCTGCTGTCACCTGAATTTTTGATCTTAGCCATTCTGACTGGTGTGAGGTGGAATCTCAGGGTTGTTTTGATTTGCATTTCCCTGATGATTAAGGATGTTGAACATTTTTTCAGGTGCTTCTCTGCCATTCTGTATTCCTCAGGTGAGAATTCTTTGTTCAGTTCTGAGCCCCATTTTTTAATGGGGTTATTTGATTTTCTGAAGTCCACCTTCTTGAGTTCTTTATATATGTTGGATATTAGTCCCCTATCTGATTTAGGATAGGTAAAGATCCTTTCCCAATCTGTTGGTGGCCTTTTTGTCTTATTGACGGTGTCTTTTGCCTTGCAGAAACTTTGGAGTTTCATTAGGTCCCATTTGTCAATTCTCGATCTTACAGCACAAGCCATTGCTGTTCTGTTCAGGAATTTTTCCCCTGTGCCCATATCTTCAAGGCTTTTCCCCACTTTCTCCTCTATAAGTTTCAGTGTCTCTGGTTTTATGTGAAGTTCCTTGATCCACTTAGATTTGACCTTAGTACAAGGAGATAAGTATGGATCGATTCACATTCTTCTACATGATAACAACCAGTTGTGCCAGCACCAATTGTTGAAAATGCTGTCTTTCTTCCACTGGATGGTTTTAGCTCCCTTGTCGAAGATCAAGTGACCATAGGTGTGTGGGTTCATTTCTGGGTCTTCAATTCTATTCCATTGGTCTACTTGTCTGTCTCTATACCAGTACCATGCAGTTTTTATCACAATTGCTCTGTAGTAAAGCTTTAGGTCAGGCATGGTGATTCCACCAGAGGTTCTTTTATCGTTGAGAAGACTTTTTGCAATCCTAGGTTTTACGTTATTCCAGATGAATTTGCAAATTGCTCCTTCTAATTCGTTGAAGAATTGAGTTGGAATTTTGATGGGGATTGCATTGAATCTGTATATTGCTTTTGGCAAGATAGCCATTTTTACAATGTTGATCCTGCCAATCCATGAGCATGGGAGATCTTTCCATCTTCTGAGATCTTCTTTAATTTCTTTCTTCAGAGATTTGAAGTTTTTATTATACAGATCTTTCACCTCCTTAGTTAGAGTCACGCCAAGATATTTTATATTATTTGTGACTATTGAGAAGGGTGTTGTTTCCCTAATTTCTTTCTCAGCCTGTTTATTCTTTGTATAGAGAAAGGCCATTGACTTGTTTGAGTTTATTTTATATCCAGCTACTTCACCGAAGCTGTTTATCAGGTTTAGGTGTTCTCTGGTAGAATTTTTAGGGTCACTTATATATACTATCATATCATCTGCAAAAAGTGATACTTTGACTTCCTCTTTTCCAATTTGTATCCCCTTGATCTCCTTTTGTTGTCGAATTGCTCTGGCTAATACTTCAAGTACTATGTTGAAAAGGTAGGGAGAAAGTGGGCAGCCTTGTCTAGTCCCTGATTTTAGTGGGATTGCTTCCAGCTTCTCTCCATTTACTTTGATGTTGGCTATTGGTTTGCTGTAGATTGCTTTTATCATGTTTAGGTATGGGCCTTGAATTCCTGATCTTTCCAAAACTTTTATCATGAATGGGTGTTGAATCTTGTCAAATGCTTTTTCTGCATCTAACGAGATGATCATGTGGTTTTTGTCTTTGAGTTTGTTTATATAATGGATTACATTGATGGATTTTCGTATATTAAAACATCCCTGCATTCCTGGAATAAAACCTACTTGGTCAGGATGGATGATTGCTTTAATGTGTTCTTGGATTCGGTTAGCAAGAATTTTATTGAGGATTTTTGCATCGATATTCATAAGAGAAATTGGTCTGAAGTTCTCTATCTTTGTTGGGTCTTTCTGTGGTTTAGGTATCAGAGTAATAGTGGCTTCATAAAATGAGTTGGGTAGAGTACCTTCTACTTCTATTTTGTGAAATAGTTTGTGCAGAACTGGAATTAGATCTTCTTTGAAGGTCTGATAGAACTCTGCACTAAACCCGTCTGGTCCTGGGCTTTTTTTGGCTGGGAGACTATTAATAACTGCTTCTATTTCTTTAGGTGATATGGGACTGTTTAGATGGTTAACTTGATCCTGACTCAACTTTGGTACCTGGTATCTGTCCAGAAATTTGTCCATTTCGTCCAGGTTTTCCAGTTTTGTTGAGTATAACCTTTTGTAGAAGGATCTGATGGTGTTTTGGATTTCTTCAGGATCTGTTGTTATGTCTCCCTTTTCATTTCTTATTTTGTTAATTAGGATTTTGTCCCTGTGCCCTTTAGTGAGTCTAGCTAAGGGTTTATCTATCTTGTTGATTTTCTCAAAGAACCAACTCCTCGTTTGGTTAATTCTTTGAATAGTTCTTCTTGTTTCCATGGTTGATTTCACCCCTGAGTTTGATTATTTCCTGCCGTCTACTCCTCTTGGGTGAATTTGCTTCCTTTTTTTCTAGGGCTTTTAGATGTGTTGTCAAGCTGCTAGTATGTGCTCTCTCCCGTTTCTTCTTGGAGGCACTCAGAGCTATGAGTTTCCCTCTTAGAAATGCTTTCATTGTGTCCCAAATGTTTGGGTACGTTGTGGCTTCATTTTCATTAAACTCTAAAAAGTCTTTAATTTCTTTCTTTATTTCTTCCTTGACCAAGGTATCATTGATGAAGAGTGTTGTTCAGTTTCCACGTGAATGTTGGCTTTCCATTATTTATGTTGTTATTGAAGATCAGTCTTAGGCCATGGTGGTCTGATAGGATACATGGGACAATTTCAATATTTTTGTATCTGTTGAGGCCTGTTTAAGGATTTTCTTTTAAAAGATATTTATTATTAGTAGTATGGTGCTGCTGGTGGTGTGTGTACACTACAATGTATGTCTGGTGACCAGAAGACAATCTTATAAGTTGATTGCCCCCTACTCCCTCTATGTGAGTTCTGAGGAGTGATCTTCCAGGCCTTGCCTTCCTCTTCAGTGCTGTGTAGCTATTTGAGGTTTGGCATTACAGGAGTTGACACAGCTCTTCTGTGACTGGAGAATGACCAAGCTGTTCCTGGTACTTAGTTATGAAGAATAAGCTGCTGCACATATTCATGTACAGGCTTTAAATGACATAAGTTTTCATTTCTCTAGGTAATTACTGAAGGCTTAAAATGATAAGTCAAATGGTGGATTTGTGAGAAATTTGCTAAGTATTTCCTAAAGTTTCTGTGGCAATTTACATTTCCGTCAGCTGAATGTGAGAGAGGCAGTTTTCTATGTTCTCATTGGTGTTTTGATTAGCACTTAATTTTTTTCTGGCTGTTCTAATAGATGTGTTATCTGCTTTTACTGTCATTGTATCCCCCCCCTCCCAGCCCCCGATAGTGGCTGTCCTGCCTGGATAGATTCTATCAATTATCAGAGTCCAGATCATTCACCGGCAGGTGCAGGTCAATATGCAAAGTCAAAGCCTGAACTGTTAGCTAAGCCTGGATATTTCAGCAAAGCCCATGCAAAGCCGTCTACCCGACATAGGGAAGAACACATCTCGGGTCCAGACACTCACAGATTTGCAAATTCTATCAACTGACCCAAAATAATTTCCTAAAGAGCAAAATCGTTTCCTTTAGGCAAGAAAGAAAGAAAGGAAGAAAGAGAGAAAGAAAGAAAGAAAGAAAGGAAGAAAGAAAGGAAGGAAGGAAGGAAGGAAGGAAGAAAGAATAGGATAGAACCCCCTTTGAGAAATAAAACTTTGAGTTGGTTCTTTTAGCTGATGTCTGAGATTCCTCTGATGGAAAGATCTAGAATTTACATTAAGATAGGAAAAATAGCCCGGAAAACATAGATGTGGGAAAACAGTGTGTTCGTGGTGGTAATAATTTTTATTTTGTGCCGATTTGTGCTTTCTTTTTGAATAAGCCCTTTGCCAATATTCATAATCCTTTAATCAAGAACTTCAACTGTTAGGAAGAACAAAAACAGCATTTTCTCTTCTGTTATCTGCACTCTTGAGATTTTGGCATAAACTCTTTCATCCTGATTTGGCCCAATTTGAGCTTCTCATGCAGCTTGTATGATGACTTCATCGATTACATTTTATATTTAGCATCATAATACAACTGATAAAGCAGGATCATTGTAACAGGAATGAAAGGGGCATGAAGATAAACAGAGCGCTGGAGCTCTTATTTTTGAATACCATGATTTTACTGATATATTTTGTTTTTTGGAATGTTAGAAGGAATACAAGAAGATTATAATAATGTATAGGACAGAGCGTTTCTATCTAGATGTTTATGTCTGTCAAAATGTTACAGCAATAATTCTTGGGTTTTATGAATGATATTTGAAGTACATAGAATATCCTCCATGATTTACCATAAATTCCAATTTTCTAATAATACAAGGTTTCTGTACCTGGACCAATATTCAGGCAATGATGCTCATCAATAATTTCTGGTAGTAGCTAGTGTAAAGTAAGACTTTTAAAATATTTTTTTAAATAGGGAGAAAACATGAGAAAGTTACAGATCAGAATGCACACACTGACCAGATACACAGAAGTTCCTAGTATTTCTAAAATAGCACAACAGAAGACATTAACATAGCTGTCTCTTCCTCTCAGGGACAAACGTGTTAATGAAAGCGAATTATTTAGCTAGAATTAGACTCTTTTGGGTCAGGAGTTAAATCCATTCCCGTTCTCTGTAACATGTAACTATACTAAATCGTGAGCTGCATCTACTCATGATCTTGCTATACATTAATTAATATGTATTCAGGTACTAACATTTCCTCTCCAGCCTTTAAATATGATCAACTTACCTCCAGGCTAGTTTCCATGTTAACAAATTTTAATTATAATTCTTCAACATCCAACAATCTGAGTATGCTTTATAGTAAATTCATGGGAATTCTAATTTGCATTTACATTAGGGGAACACAGTGAAAGGGGGGCTCTTGAAGGGCTCTGGGCTCAGAACTGGGAAATGGGGATTGCCAGCGTGGCTCCTGAAGAAGCCTTGTAGCAGATGCCTTTGGGCAAAAACGGACCAGGAGAAGCATCACAGAAATGCAGGCTGAAAGCGTGACAAATTGGTTGCTTTGCTGAAGGAATTAGGAGAGAGGGAGAGAGGGAGAGAGGGAGAGAGAGAGAGAGAGAGAGAGAGAGGGAGAGAGAGAGAGAGAGAGAGAGGGAGAGAGGGAGAGAGAGAGAGAGAGCCAACTTCTCAGAAATCTGGAATCTAATAAAAGTTTTAAAGCTTACACCAATGGGGAGATTGTTTAATCACAAAAGAGATGGCTTCATGTAAGAGACAAGGACGTTGCCAAATCCCAAGTCGTCAGGAATTTTTAAAAGACTGAAATCAGGCAAAGTATTTTCTTCAACCACAGTGGAATTGAAGCCACAGATCAATAACAGAAAGTAAACTGGAAAAGTGTCAAGCGTGGAAAACAATATGTTCAAATGCAACCGTGGGGAACAATGAAAATGATTACAGAAATTAGAAATTACTTAGATGAATGGAAATAAAAACACAACATGCCGAAACATATAGCAATAATTGCTTATGTTCCAAAAGAAGAAAGATCTCAAATCGATAACCTGACATTATATGTTAAAGGAACAGAAAAGAGAAAAGAAAGCTCCCAGAAGGAACGGGATAATAAAGACAAGCAACAATGTAACAAAAGGAGCAAGGCAACAACAGACCTTTGCAGAGGGGAACATCTTTGGCAGGCCCTGAGCCAAACAAGAAGAAATGAGTGCTTAAGATCAGACATGAAAGCAGCATCATTACTATTCCCGTGGTGCAAATGAAGAACAAACAAATACCCCCTAAAACAAAACAAACAAAAAAAAACCCCACAAAACAAATCAATTCAGGCCTTGGGGTGTGACTCAGCAGCAGAACATGTGACTATGGACTAGTATCCTCCAGAGTATGTAGAGCCTTTATAGGAAGATAGCTCCTAGGGGGTTCTTCACTCAGCAATGAATAACTACAAAACTATCACAGCTGTGTGCTGTGGTGGGTAGACCAGTGTCTTAGTTAGGGTTTTACTGCTGTGAACAGATACCATGACCAAAGCAAGTCTTATCAAGGACAACATTTAATTGGGGCTGGCTTACAGGTTTGGAGGTACATTATCATCAAGGTGGGAACATGGTAGCATCCAGGCAGGCATGGTTCTGGAGGAGCTGAGAGTTCTACATCTTCATCTGAAGGCTGCTAGTGGAAGACTGACTTCCAAGCAGCCAGGGTGAGGGTCTTAAGCCCACTCCCACAGTGACACACTTACTCCAACAAAGCCACAATTCTAATAGTGCCACTCCCAGGGTCAAGCATGTACCAACCACCACAACCAGACTAACCTAAAGTGAACATTTATACGGAGCTTCCGAATCTGCCCTTTAAAAATAAGATCTGAGTGAATAGAAGGTTGAGAATGGATATAAAATAAAACATGATGAGTGCCTCCACCCTTGAGGGACAGAAAGGAGCTCCAGGCAGAAAACGTGATGAGCAGATTGAGTGAGAAGGTGCAGGAGTGTAGGTAAAAGGCCAGATTTCCTAGAAATCCATCAGCCCCAAACTGTTAAATATGCCTTTCATCACAAGGACAGCTAGGGCTTCTTCCAGTGTGGTTGTGAGAACTCAGACACCAAAACACTACTGAAAGAAGGTAACAAGTTCAGAGACCTTAAAATGATGGAGCAAACACATGATTCTGCAATCCTGTCCCAATTCACACTGCAGAGAGCGGGATCATACCACCCCAAAGGGAATAAATGTAGCAGGAGCATATTTTAATAACCCCTAACTGAAAACAAGCAAAATAGGATATCAGTTGATTAATGAATAAGAAATCCATATGCCCATAATGTGAAATGTAACTGAGCAACCAAAAAATATCCATTTTAAAATGCTTAGCCCCATGGATGAATTTTGAAAATTGATTAACGGAAGCCAGTCATTGAAGATCATATATCATGTGATCTCATTCCATTCACAGAAAATGTCATCCAGACCTGATGTCGCAGTCCTGTTGTAAGGGAGGTGTGGCAGGACTTGGTGCTAGGCAGTGGCTTCTGGGCATATCTAAGTTGTCTTTCACACGATGAAAGAATTCCAATGTAGTTCATAGAAACAGTGATATCAGTCAACACGGCAAATATATTAAAACTATTGACACCTCCACTTCAAGTGGATGGACGTTATGGCATGTAAACTGCCTCAATAAAGCCATCTGAAATGATAGTAACATATATTCCTATGACAAATGAATGCCTACTGCCATACTTGTGAGCACTAAGGGAACATAATAGTGACCATTGTGCTCCACGGTATGTGCTAAACCTAAGAGAGGCAGGTTTAATACAGAGCCCACAAAAATAAAGAATTTCAGAGCCAGTAACACAAATTCTCTCCTCAGCTGGAGACTATTTAGACACATGCGTAACTAAACAAACAAACAAACAAACCAAAACCGTTAACTAAATCATATGATAACAAATCAATCACATGTACATGGCCTGGATGACACATGTACAGCAGGTGAACATGGGAGGTTTGCATGCATTATTTATTTTCCATGATTCTCCTTGTTCATCTCTCTGCTCACATGTCCTTGCCTGCTGTATCCTCTGTTTGTCTAAAACAGTCATCCGTCGTTTCAAATCTCAAATGTTGTTCTGTGTGTGAGGGTATATACATGATTGCACGGGCTGTGCATGTGTCTGTGTATATATATATAAATATGTATGGTTTGTGCTTATGAGTCTGTGTATGAGTGTGGATGTATGTGTGTGAGGGTATATTCATGCTTTCCTAGGCTGTGCATGTGTGTGTGAGTATGAGAGTGTGTATGTGTGTATGTATGAGGGTGTGTTAGTGTGTAGTATGTATGTGTATGAGTGTGTGTGTGCACACACACATGTGTTAGGGAGTGCATGCACATGTAAAAGCCAGAGGTTGATGTCTGGTGTCCACCTCTGTCTCTTTCTATCTTAATTGTTGAGAAGTTGTATCTCAGTCCACCTGAAGTTCACCTACACTGACTGTTCAGGGGGCTGTGGGAATTAGTTTGTCTCTTTCCCTTATGCTTAGATTACAGACACACTTTGCCAAATTGAGTGTGGCCTTTTTTTTTTCCCATGAGCACTGGGGGATGTGGCTTCAGGCCTTCATTTTTACTTGGCAAGTATTTTACTGACTAAACTTCATCTGTAGTCATAAAGGTTGTTTAGTGGAGATAAATTTGTGTGTACCCTACTGTGGAACTTGAAGTAGCCACCTCCTGTAGCCAGCCATGACCATCAGTAGAGGCAGAAGGACAGCAACCCACCCAGGAAACTTTTGACCTCAAATATGTCCTGTCTACAAGAAATGCAGTCCAAAGATGGAGCAGAGACTGAGGGACTGGCCAACCAATTACAAACTTAACTTGAGACCCATCTCAAGGGTAAACACCAATCCTTGACACTATTAATGATACTCTGTTATGCTTGCAGACAGGAGTCTAACATGGCTGTCCTTTGAGAGGTTTCACCCAGCAGCTGACGTAGACAGGTGCAGAGACTCACAGCCAAACACTGGACAGAGCTTTAGGAATCTTATAGACAAGTTGGGGGAAATGATTGACAGCCCTAAAGTGGATAGGAACTCTACAGGAACACCAAAAGAGTCAACTAACCTGGGCCTTTGGGGCTCTCAGAGTCTAAACCACCAACCAAGAGCATACAAGGGTTGGACCTGGGTCTTCTTGTACATGTGTAGCAGATATGCAGCTTGGTCTTCATATGGGTCCTCCAACAACTGGAGCAGGGGTTGTCTCTAAAGCTGTTGCTTGGCTGTGGATCCTGTTCCCTTGTCTGTCCTCAGTGGGAGAGGATGGGCTTAGCCTTACAGAGACTTGAGTTGTCAGGGTGGGTGGGTGGAGTGGATACCCAATGGGGGCCTCCACCATGTCGGAGGAGAAGGGGAGGAAGGGATTCGAGGAAAGGCTGTGTGTGTGTGTGTGTGTGTGTGTGTGTGTGTGTGTGTGTGTGTGTACCTGAAAGAGGGGCTTAGACTTGGATGGGATGTAAACTAACTAAATGAATTAATTAATGGGGGAAAAGATTGTGTGCACCCAGGAAAGGGTTGGGCCCTTCAGTTCAGTTTGAATACTGATTAGAATGTGGGTGCTCCAGAACTATCTCCTCTTCATCTTGGACCATTGAGAAAGAACAAGGAAAAGACAGGAACGGGATTATGAATTGCAAATCAGAGCCTGAGTGAGACACACACCTTACAAGGAGCATCAGTGTTTATAGTACTGCTGTGATAAAATTTGACCTAATTCAAAAAAAATTTTTTTTTAATTTTCTTACTAACTGGAAACCTCCTCTGAGAACCATGGGATGCATGAAGCATTGCGAGCTGTGAAATGATGACTGAACATTCTGGATTTGAGAGAAGAGCGATGGACATAATTTGCATCCCTAATAGCCATGAGTGCAGAATTTCTAAGGCCAGACATGAATAGCATAAATACTGTGAAGCACTTTGAAACAAAATTGGGACACGGGAAATCAGTTTTAAAAGTTCTGTGTCAGTCTGCTGTTCCCGAGCTGATGCTATGAGGGTTGGGTGGTCACGGGGTCCTTGCTACTGAGGTCCAGCTTTTGTATCTAATTTCACTTCTTAGAGTATAAATAAAATTCCTGTAGAAGTTCGTAAATGTGTGCTTTTGCTCACTTGATTGACTGGAATATTTCCAAGTAGCACTTAAATAAATTATGCATACACCCCTCACCTCCCCCCCCCCACATACAAATGGATATTTTCATCCATTAGAAAGAAACACCTCTCTTGGCTAGTTTGAAGTACATGCTTCCGGTGGCTGCTTAATGTGTTTACCCAATAGAACATAACTTTATTTTAATTTTACCTTACTGTGTCATAATGAGGTCTTGGTGAGATTCCTTTTTATTTGGGCAGTCAGCTTGACATTCTGAACTTTGCTCAGTTGTAAATTTTTAAAATGTGAGCATAGAATATAAAACAGGGTCTCTAAGTGTCTCTGGGGAACTGCTGTCTTCCTAAGTTAGAAATTATAGTTTAAATATTACTTCATTTAGAAGAAACATTTTAGCAGTGACTTTCAATATGAGTAATTGAAGTGAAAATCCACTCTGGTAAGAGCTATGAATTTGCAGCCTCTGTATAGCAATACAAACATTCA
Organism: Mus musculus; assembly: GCF_000001635.26. NCBI lineage: Eukaryota > Metazoa > Chordata > Mammalia > Rodentia > Muridae > Mus > Mus musculus. The sequence goes on along the minus strand of NC_000080.6, from coordinate 117,606,090 downwards.
TATCTGCTTTAGAATGCATGCAGCCTGAATGTAAGATTGGGAGGTGTAGCATTTTCAAGAATGCAAAACCAAATCAATCATCCACGAACATGTGCACCTTCAAATGCTTAGTGTAAGGAGCTGGCATATGGCAAGAGGTGAATAACATTAAAACAAGTCTGCTACTCGCAGGCACACAGGCAAACACCATATTGTAGTGTTTGGGTAGATTTGATGTACAGTACCTAGACATAAAGTCTGTGTTAGTGCTATTTGTTCATCTGCCTACCTTTTGTTGGTGTGTCTATCTTTTGCTATCTTCTATCTATGTGTCTATGTATCTATGTATCTATCTATGTATCTATCTATCTATGTATCTATCTATCTATCTATCTATCTATCTATCTATCTATCTATTATCTATCTAGTTATTTTCTGTCATCTATCTCTATTAACTATCTTTACATCTTTCCATCCACCTACCTATCTACCTACCTAGTTACTATCATCTATCTATCTATCTATCTATCTATCTATCTATCTATCTATCTATCTATCTATCTATTATCATCTATCAAGTATATGTTTACCTATCTATCTATCTATCTATCTATCTATCTATCTATCTATCTAATCTACCTACCTATCTGCCTACCTAGTTACTATCATCTATCTATCTATCTATCTATCTATCTATCTATCTATCTATCTATCTATTATCATCTATCAAGTATATGTTTACCTATCTATCTATCTATCTATCTATCTATCTATCTATCTATCTAATCTACCTACCTATCTGCCTACCTAGTTACTATCATCTATCTATCTATCTATCTATCTATCTATCTATCTATCTATCTATCTATCTATCTACTATCATCTATCAAGTATATGTTTACCTGTCTGTCTATCATCTATCTATCTATCTATCTATCTATCTATCTATCTATCTATCTATCTATCTATCTATCTATCTATCTATCTAATCTACCTACCTATCTGCCTACCTATCATCTATCTATGACCTGCTGGTTATCCATTCCCAATTGCTTATCTTCCTGCCAGTTTCACTGATGCTATCTAACTCATGAATCATACATTGATAGCACACACATGCAATCGAATCAGTGGTTCTCATCTGCTCTGAGCTCTTCATGAACATCCCAGTGACCCCTAGCAAGTTAGCGACATGAAATTTTTCTGAATAAACCTGTAGAAAGTAGAACAAAATAATACAAACATCATGTTAAGTCAGGTGCAGAAGACCAGCTCATCCCTGATCAAACCAGTTAACTGACAACTCAGTAGTGGACTATTGCTGGCAGTAAAAAGACTAGTGATTGAACTTTCTGTGGTCATGAGAAAATAAGACTGTAAAAAAAAAAAACAAAAAACCAAAAAACAAAAAAAAACAAAGACAGACAAAAACAAACAAACTTTTAGATTAAACCAATGGTGGTCCTACCCTTCAAAAATGAATAAAAACTAAAGGGCTAGAGGAAAAATATCAACCATTGTCTTTGTGAGTAAAGCAAAAAGATAATCATAATAAAAGAATATTTCCCCCTTCCTTTCATTTCTGTTAAAAGTAGTGGCCACAACTGAATCCATTCTAAAAATTTATTCTCAAAATATGTACTGAGCATAGTCATGTGCTGTCATTTTAATGAGTTATAATGGAAATGAGAAGTCGTTTTCAGTTAACAAGAACAGAAGGTCACAGTGCAGGAAAGATGGGTAAGGCTGCCTGGTTCTTGAATGATGAAGAGCCAGATTCCACAAATAAAACTCCAGAAAAACAGGAATAAACTGGAATGAACTGGGCATAAGAGTAGGGAGACCATGAGGGATCCAGCGTCCTTAGACAGTCTATCCACCTAAAGTCTCTGCTAGTGTTAATTTATCTTTATTTTAATTGATTTATTGATTGATTGATTTTACATCCCCACTGCAGTCCTCCCCCCTTCCCTCCTGCTCCTCCCCATTCCCATCCACTTCTTATTCCTTTCTCTTCAGAGAAGGGAGGTCTCCCATGGATATCAATTAGCCCTGACATATCAAGTTTCAGCAAAAGTGCTAGAGGAGGCAGCCCAGTAGCAGGAAAGGGAGCTACAGGCTGGCAGAGAAGGCCCCTGCTTCGATGGTTAGGAGTCCTACATGAAGACCAAGCTGCAGAACTGTTCCCTATGTGCAGAGGATCTAAGTCAGTCCCATGCATGCTCTCTGGTCAATGGGTCAGTCTCTATGGCCCCCTATGGGCTCAGGTTAGTTGACTCTGTAGGATTTCTTGGGGTGTTCTTCACCTCTCTGGTTTCTACAATCCTTCCTACCCCTCTTGCCCAGGATTCTCCGAGCTCCAAAATAGAATACATTTGTGGGTTGACAAGATGGGTGGGTGGGGAGTGAGGTGTTGGGGGATTGGGATAGGAATAGGAAAGGTCAGGGGATGGGAGGACAGGGGGAAGGAGGGAGGACAGAAGGGAGGAGAGAGATGGGGGAGTACTAGGAGAGAAAATGAATGGGGGTGGGGTGTGGATATCTTTGGGATGATCTAGAAACCTAAGACAATGGAAACTCCCAGAAATTTCTGAAAGTTACCCTAGCTAAGACTCCTAGCAATGGGGATTCTGAAGCCTGAATTGGCTATGGGCATCTCCTTTGAGCATGCAAGCCTTCCAATGGAGGGACTGGGACACCACCCCAGCCACAAAACCTACAATTTGCCTTGCCTTCAAGATGTGCAGGGGTAAAGATGGAACAGAAATTTAGGCAGTGGCCAGCAAACGAGTGGTCCAGCTTGAGATCCGTTCCATGAGAGGCAGCACACCCCTGACACTGTTAGTAATACTCTGCTATACCTGCAGACCAGAGTCTGGCATCCCCATCATAAGAGAGGCTTCATCAAGCCATTGAAGGGAACAGATGAAGAGACCCACAGCCAAACATTAAATCTCTGTTATTTTAAATAGACATCTAAGGACAGCAGGCTGGAAAGCTTGTGAGTTGTTTTTTAACACATGTCACCTTTTAGAATTTTCAGTGTTCCCAAGACGTCTTGTTGACGGAAGGGCGAGTATAATGGAAACATCACAAACCCGTGAATGGAACCACAGGGTTACTTTGTACAGGGTTGCATGAGTAATGCATTGGATTTCCTTCCGTCGATGCCGCGTGAGCGGTCATCTGCTTTTCTCCAGATAATTCACTGCCATTTGAATAGTTCTCCTGTCTAGGGGCTGGGGGTTGCTGTGACATACGAAAGTCATTTCAAGTTGAAACAAAAAAGCGGCATTAATTTATGCTCATTTCTTTAGGATGAAACGTAAAGGGACCAGCTTTGGTTGACATTCCTAACTTTCCTATGGTCCTTTACCTCCTGCGCTGGGGGAGCACTGAGGACCCCATGGCGCTGACACACTTGTCCTTACCTAAAAAATGTAGGCACTCCAAAGAAGCAAAGTGCTAGTGTGCACTGTAATGGCAGGCAGCTGAATAAATACTGTGTGATGTGTTATGGAGTTGGCTCATAAGCCTTTTGGAGAACTTTGGAAGAAGCGTAGGTGTTGAAGATCTGGTTCTATTAACCACTTCAAATGTAGCTACTATCCCCCATTAAGAACATATCCCTCATGATACCCTTCTCCTATGAGAAATTCTATTAGAGTTGTTATTTCAATTCAGAGTGCTGGCTTTAGGAAGACTATCCACCATTAATTCTTATATTTAAAAAAGAATTACATAAAACTGCTGATTAAGTCTCAGGTCAAAGCTTAAATGAAAATACAGAGCATGATTCCACGGAAGTGCAAAGACACTTCTCACCTTATCCTCGCTCCTGTGTGGAATAATGGACGACTATTCATAGAATTTGTTGTGCTCAACCACAAATACTACATAGTTTCTGTACTAGAAGAAGCTGTGAGCACAGTTTATTAACTTACTGCTGCATACACTACTAGAATATGTTTGTAACTAAGACTTCATCTTTCACTTGTATATACACAGCTTTCCCTAGGCACACATGTTACACATTTTAAGATATGCCTTTTAGGACAATGGATTAAACTTCTGAAATGTGGACTCGTGAAGAGAGTCAGTGAAAATAGTCTTTTCTGAAATCTTTTTCATAGTCACTTTAAAAATACACAAATGCATGTAAAAAGTTGGTTTTGTAATATCTCTCGGTCAGTGTTTTCAGTACCTTTGACCATCTGATGGTAACCTTTGTTTGAAGTAGAGTGTTGCATGTACTTAACTGCACCGCAAAGAACAATTAAGTTAACCTTTTCAAGTCCTTTCTCCATGAGGTTTAAAGATTCCTAAATTTTCTAAATTTTCCTTGGCACTCAGATTTGAAACCTTTTTCCCTCCTTCGTTTTACGAAGAAAATCATTTTAATATATGTGGATAACCGAAAGGATAATTTCTCTTACAATAAACACAGGACTGTTGGTTTGCAATTTTAGTTTGTTTGTTTTAGGCTTTGAACATATATTTTAAATGAGTCAAGTCCTGAGTGCTTAGTGTGCTTTAAGGGAAATTAAATCAAGAGCCCCATAACTAATAGAGCTTTTTAATGGAATTATCTAAGACTATGATAGCAATTCTAATAGCAATGCTGACCAAGCCCATATACTGTTGTTATTAACAGTAGCTATGTTATGGTTGCTGGACCACAGCATCAATATTCACACAGATTGATGTTACAGAAATGGTAGTTTCTTCTCCATCACCTATCATTAAACACACATGATGTTCCTCTGGTGGGCTTCCTAAGTTCTTAACTCCATTCTTTGGCCATCACCCAGCTTCTAGAAACATCGATCTGGTCGCTGATCTGCCTGCTGGTTTATGCTGTCTGGTGAGGCCTTTCTGGGGAGTACGAACAGAGACAGTTTTAACTGATATCACTCCCACATCTTCAACCTCTACATGAATTCTTTCCTAAAATACATCCAAGGCTGAACCTACTGCCAACAGCATCTGGTTTTGGTTGTTGTTGTTGCTGTTGTTGTTTTGTCAGCTTATCAGAAGTCACAAAAAGACCTTCATTCCATCCTGGTAAAATCAATAGGATGCATTATGACAAAATATCAAACTATAAATACTCAAAGAGTAGAAACTGAGGTGAAGTGTGAAGAACAATTCAGATCTGATTATTGCCTTAAGAGAAGGATTTGCAACAAAATGTACTTTGAAATTTTAATTATAAAAGCATACCTTAGCATGGATTAGAACCATTACGTATCCATTGTAATTGCAGCAATAACACAACTCAAAGCCAGAGGAGTTGGGGCTTAGTATGGCCACATAAACATTTCAAACATTAATGTTTTCCATATGTATATAACAAGCTTTTACTTCCAGGAGTGATATGAGATCAGTAAACTTTGGTAGGGATTAGTTTATAATGTTTAAAGTGGCTGAAAAAAAAAGATGACACATTTCTAGAAACAGACATTTACTTCATTGGACATGCAGGAGGGATTGGAAACCTACTTTGTTTGAAGTGTCAATGTTTATAACGTGGCATGAAAAGCATCGTTTGCAACTATTTCAGCTCATAAAAAGGACATTCTGGGTAAGCATGTCATAAGAATTGTTGATACAAATAGGTTTTCAAAATTATTTTAGGGGAGATAAAACAAAGAGTGTGAAGAGATTTGATGCTGGATCTACACCTCTAGTTCTGGTCTGCATTATTCCTTGAAGGGACTTCTCATCATCTCAGGCAACATCAGAAAGATTAGAGTCACTGAACACTTCTGGGCTATTGTATGTGAATGTATCTGAGATGTGGAAATCCCTCTTGTTATGTGGAAAGTGAAACAGAATCAAGCAACTGAACACTGAAACCTTGTTACAGAAATAGAAAAATATATAAGATGCCATTTAAAACTTCTAATCACTCATTGGGCTGCCCATCTCATATCTGAGCACAGAAGTGAGAAAGGCTAGATATCTTGTCCGAAGTGGAGCATACAGTGGATTACGAGGACTACAGTAAAAACAGACAGGCTGCCTTGTTACATTTCAATTTCAGCGCCATTAGAATGCCTTCAGAACGCACCCAGGATAATGTGCCTCCCCCTCCTACCCTTTCTGCTTTTGAAGAATGTGGGTGTGATACAGATCAGCCTAACAGGGATTCTTGCTGAACATGCCTGCTTTGTCTGTGTAAAAAATGTTAAAACAGGGAAATGTGTTGCTATCTGTCACGTTCACTTACTGTAGCTATTAACTAGAGCCAATAAACAAGTGGGTGGTTAGCATCTCTGTGCCCTCAGGAAAGGGGAGTCTCAATATCATTTGCATTTCTAAATTGAAGGACTTGCACAAGCCTGGTTTTTAAAGCAGGGAGTATTGAAGATTATAGGGAAAAAAATAACGGATCTAATTTAAACACTTAGAAATAAATCAAGCCCCTGGATATGACTCTTTGTTTGAGGGTGTACAGTTTTCCTGAGAAAATAACTTCAGAAGAGACAGATAAGCCAAGTAGATGGGATGGGGAATAAGATAATAAGCCAGTTTAATCTTTCAAGTTTCCTGTTTGTAGCCTAGTATTCTGAGAAGCACCTGGGAAGCCAGAGAGATCAAAGAAAGCACAGAGGTGAGGCACTTGGCGATGAGGGGATCACGTTGTGAGATATGGGACTCGTTTGTGTCACCTGCCCAGATATTGTCTCTCTAGACGATGCCCTATTCCTACAGTTTCAGCCTCGCTAAACACAGAGTGTTTTACCACTGTATCTTTTCGTTCTTTTTTCTTTCTTTTTGTATTGAGGATATAAAGTGTGTGTGTGTGTGTGTGTGTGTGTGTGTGTGTGTGTGTGTGTGTGTGTTCTGGGAGTGTACTCTGCATACATATAGCAAGAGTTATATGGCAGGACTCTTCTATTGCGACTCTCCTTATTGCTGTTGCTATTATTTTAAGACAGAAGTTCTCTGATTTGGTTAAAATGGTCAGCAAATCCCAGAGACCTGCTTGTCCCGAACTTCCCTCTCTACAGTGCCTGAGTTACAGGTCTGCAGCACCGTGTGTGGCTTTCACAAGGGAACTTGGGATCCTAAGTGAGGTCCTTATGCTCATGTCACAAGCACTTTCTGCAGGGAGCTACCTCACCAGGCTGGTATTGTACTTTTTAGAGCAGAGGATTTTAAAGATTTGAATAAGCGATTAGTCTGGCTAAGCATTCTAGGAGGCAAGGGACATAGAAATTTCAATGAGCTCCAGAATTTTCTTTTCCAGATCATTGCAAAGTGTTTTACAAGGACGGCCAATGGGAGCCTGAAATGGTCTTTAGAACTTCGGATGCAGTGTCAGTGCACATGAACACACAAGCAGACTGAAACAGAGCTCTGCAAAGCAGCAACCTGTAAATGAGGTAAGGAACATATGTGTACTGGGAAGTCTTAATAAAAAAATCATCTCATCTTCTCAGGATCTCAAAGTCATTTCCAAACCTCTCTAAATTGCATTTCATCCTCAGACGTGAAGACAAGGCACAGAAAGATGCAACAATGTGATAACTGGTAGCTCATCACTTCAGGCAGACCTGTCAAGTGACTCAGTCACTCGGTCATTGACGCTATCTCTAACCCTTCATGTGACTGTCATTATAATTGCCCAAGAATGGCATGCAAATAAGAGAAAATCATGCAAATAAATTTCTTTTGCCATTCTCGATACTAACATATGTCAAATACACATTTGCTAAGAGTAAAAATATTTCTTCAACTCAGCATTTATTATAGAAGGCAAAACAAGATGCAGGAGGAATCGAGACAAGTCCGTGGAAGTGCCAATAGTGAGTGTACCTTTGCCAGTATGATATTAAGATACATAGAGAACAATTATCCTCGGTCTTATTTATTCTCCTTAATAAACCAGATGGTTCTTCAGTCTGTATTCTTCATTTTGAACTATTAATAGCAAAGTATGTTCATTTGAGTGCAGTGCACTCAAAAGATAAACCTAGGTTCTTAGGGCAGGGCAGAATGGTAATTTGATAATATTTCTGCCCCCCACCCCTAAAATAAGACTGCCAGGTAAAGGCTCGCTGTGGTTTCCCTGAGGCTTTTTAAGTTGTGGCCATCATGTGGGCTAATTACAATGACAACAATGTCTGTCACCAGTAGAAAACTTACAGCACATCCCGTGTATTCATATCACAGGGTAGACTTTATATCTTACTTCCATTCTACTTGTAATATAACATGATCTTCCTTGAGTGTCTACAAAGTGAGAATTAAACGCTAGGCTATTCACTGGGAGGCCTCGCACCCCACAAAGACGCAGAGTAACCGTTTATTGATTTAACGAAGCTATTACTTAGTTTTCCGTGTATACCTCCAATGGAGGGCGACTGAAGCAGTTATTCGGTCTGGTTACTTTTCTTCTCCTAGAGACACAGTCCGTGTAGTTCAACCTTCCCTCTAATTACCATGTGTGAAGCTTCTCTTTCTGATATTGACACTTCCTCTCCACTCCGATAGCTCTATTGATGGAAGTTATCATGTCCCAGCTGTGCAAGTCATTTACGGAGTAGATTTACAGTGCTCCAACTTTTAAAAGCTCTTCAACTCCACACAAACACTTCAGCCACCGAGTTTCTGCTTAAATACACCTCTGACACACTACCGTCTTGGCAGCCTCCAATTATACTTTATCGACTGCAGTTGACAACATTGGAGACAGCACACATGCTGCTCTCCTAGCTGGGGCTCACCGTTATTGACCACGTTGGCTAACACCGAAAAAGAAGAAGGTGGCTTTGGTACCTGTGGCTTTAGATTGTTCTAATTCACAGCTGGGGAGGAATTGCTCACTTGTGTCAATTTTGGTCACCTTCCAGATAACTGTCTTGCAGTTGGTTTCATTTAACCATCTTAACTAAAAACAATGCAGGATCCTGCTACATGCCCATTGCAAGTATTCTTTCATTAGTACTTTGCAAAGCCATTTAAGATAAATTGAAGTACTTAATAATTGCCCCCCCCAAACTTTTCAGGCCTCAATAGGATATTTTCAGCTTCAATTGATATAACTTAGGATCAAACACTACTAAGCAGATTTGAAATCTTTAGGCCCCATCCAGGCATCTCCCTAAGGACAAATGTCTTCTGCTAAATTTTTAAGATGAGCTGTGTCTTCATGTGTTTCAAGACACAGAAGGTTTCCCTCTCATGTATAGATTCTGGAAACGGTGGCATCAGACCAGATCAGAAGAGTCACAGCATTCAAGCTGCTGTTGATTTTGAGATACAGTCTTATGAATTGCAGGCTGTCCCAACCCTTTATGCAGATGCGCATGATCTTGGACTTCGGCTTTCTGCATCCAGAGTCGTGCACTACCACAGTCAGTTTGCTTGGTGCTGGAGCTCAGACTCGGGGTATCATGCATAGGCAAGCACTCTGCAAACTAAGCTATGTCTTCAGACCCAGGTTTCTTACATATTATTTTATGCTACAACTGTCTTTGCTTGTATAATATAATTCTGGGTGGGTCTTTTTGATATATTGATAATTCATTTGGGATAATAAAATGTTCTGGTAAAGAAAAGATAGACTAATATCTAGAATTAAGATAAATGTAGACCAGTATTGAGATAATCCAAGCAATCGCTTTGGCCAATGCATACATTCGCTGTGTTCTTTTCCTCGGGGGCATAAGCAATGGATGATAAGATGTATCTTATTATCATTTTTAAGGTACTTTGTCTCCCTTCTGTTTTCATGTCTGGTCTGAGCTTCCTACATTTATGGACAGGGGGATACCACCCAATATGATCTTGATGTTCCCTTCTACTTGATTAAATTTCACCAGCTTTTAGTTTCTTCATATGTTTACTTTAGAAGACTATAATTATAAATTTTTCCTCTGCCTGTGCTGAAGTTTGAATGTGGTTTGTCCAGACCAGCTCAGGGTGATGTTTAATTGTCCAATGTGATGGGAGTGAGGTGCAGGGACCATTCAGTGGGATGACTAAGAGTCACTTCGGGAAAGGAGTGGTCACCATGAGAGTGTGGGGTGGTCCAGTCTGCCGCCTCCTCTCGGTCTGTGCCTTTCACATATGTTTTACCCTTCACACCTCCTGCAGGCAGGATGAGTGTGTTACACACTGTCTGCAGATTGCTTGAACTAACCCACAACCAGATTCATGTCTTTTCAGTGTCCCAGCCCAGGGTAATCTGTTATCGTCAAACAAATCATACCAAAGTAGCCTGAGATGATTCATCGTGGTTCCTGGCTTGATTGGGGTTGGAGTAGCTGAGTTGCATGGGAATGAATCTCTGGACATGACTGTGTATGTGTGTGTGTGTGTGTGTGTGTGTGTGTGTGTGTGTGTGTGTGTGTGGTTATCTGGAATAGGTTGAGGTTAGAAGACCAACCCTACATATGGGTAGAACCCTTCCAAGGACTGGACTAATGAAAGAGAAAGAACTAAGCCTAACACAAGCCTTCATTGCTCTGTTTCCTGAGTGCGGGTATAGTGTGAGCAGGACCCCACCCTCGTGCCCCCATCTCCTCTCTGTCAGGAAGGACCAGATCCCTTGAAATTGAAGCCAGATTTCAACTCTTAAGTCTTGTTTGTCAGGTTTTTTTTTGTAGTAGCAACTAAACAAATTATTAATATATAGCTTTTCAAATGTAAAGCTTGCCTGTGAATCTTAGATTTTTGCTTCATTGTTCACACTGATTTTACTTGTTTTTCCTTTTTTTTTTTTTGTTCAGGCATAGGATTTACCACTTAGTTTTCTTTATTTTTATTTTATTTCTGCAGTGTTTCATATTGTACTAAGGGATCTACAGAAGTTAAGCAAGTTCTCTACCCCTGAATTATCATGCACCCTAACCCTTATAACCTAGGAATGTCTTTTTCAATCCTCTGGGAGCCTCCCCTTTTAAAAGGAATCAACACCAGAGATAGGTTCCCATTTTTCAGGCTCTGTGGGAGGGTAAGAGACTAACATCAATGAGCTTAACTGCAATTAGCAATCACAGATTGCTTAATCACATTGACTAGCCTCCCTCTGGCCTGCCCAGACTTTTCCAATAGCTCACTTGCTGCTTAAAGTGCTCTTCCATCTTTGGCTGCAAAGGAAATGAATTCAACTTTTCTCCCCCACTGCAACTGTTTTGACTTACAATATTCTTGAGTGAACCCTTCCATCCCTGTTTAAATGCACGGAGATAGTTTTTGACTTTGTGTTTAGTTTGACCTACAACTCTCTAGACTTTAGTAAGCACATCTCTTTCTTCCTTTGTGTGTATATAACATATTTGTGAATCTGGTCTTCTTGAGTCCTGTTCTCATTCTCTCTGGGTTCTTTATGTCATGGAAAGCAGCTATTGGGGGGCGGGGCATGTTCTGGCTAAGCCTATTTAAGCACAGTCATCCTTTCCTCCTTGGATGTCTACTATGATCCCGCACACGCTAGCAACATGGTCGCTTTCAGGTATGGCAGCCATTACCTGAGGGAGAGGAAAGCCCCTGTGCTTGAAGTAAAATAGGAATCTTAACTGACCTGTGCTGGTTCACAACAGGTTCCTTCCCTAAGTCTTTCTGTGCAGGTGAAATATCCCATTAGCAGTGTCTCAGGAGACTACGTGAACAGCTGCAAACTCCTACCCCAGAAGACACCCCCTGAGACTCGGCCAACTGATCCATCCTAAAACCATTTGAAAACTGCTTTGGCATTCATTTTGCTCCAAAATGCTATGTAAATTCAAAGTGATTATCTTGATTATAATTATAACTGAATTCATATATCTTTTACAATTCCTACCAATCCTCTATAGTAGATATTTTAAACTGATATTCATCATGGTCACATTTTCTTTATTACACTGTCATTTCTCAGCCTCCAGACTCAATTGCCCAAATAAGAGTAACATTCATAGAGACACACTTCATTGCTATATACAGGACCAAGGGGAGATGCTCATATAAAGATGAGTGTTCAGAGAACTCCTGATAGTAGTGTTATTCAAGGCCACAGCTATATGTAGAGGTGGCCATTGTATGTGCTGGTCTCAAGAGATTTCAGTCTTTGCTGACATCCACAGACACAAGGCTCACCCTTGCTTATTTATACAAGTTTCAGTTTTGTCAACCAAGTGTATAAACTTGGTTTAAAATTACAATTTTGAACACATTGTTTCAAATGCAGAAAAATCAAGCTATTAGTGCCTTGAAAGAAATCAAGTTGCATCACTTTGACATGTAAAATGTATACCGATCATCTATAAATATTTGTTTAGTCATTCTCCCAGATCTCAGAAAATATACTCAGATACATATAGGAAGATCTCTAACATGATGCGTTTATCAGAAGAATGAAAGTACTCAAAATACAGTGCAACCATGCTCACTGTGACTGCTAACAGCATTCAGCCATGTTCACTGTGACTGCTGATGGTGGGAACCCATTCACTGTGACTGCTGATGGTCAGCATATGGTATAAACCCAGTGACCACTAGTGAAAGGATGGGTGAAGATGATGTGGTAGAGGGAAATAATACATAGCCATTTGTTACCACATAGATGAATCTAGAAATGACTCTGTTCAGTAAAGTATGCCATCAAAGAACAAAACAACAACAACAAGAAGACAAAAGAACCAGCAACAAAAAATAGAAAAGAACAAACAAAATAAAACAAGAAAACAACAACAACAACAAAAAGCAACACACACACACATACACACACACACACACAAGAAAAGAAAAACCCATAAAACAAACAAAACCACAAAACCTCACATCTGACCTAATTCATAAGTGGTGTCTAAATCCTCATGGATCGGAGTAGAAGAGAACACACCCGGGCTGTGAGGAGGTTCGGCAAGATAGGAGAATGAGTTCAAGAGATCCAGTTAACAGTGGTGTCTCTATTCTCAAAAATCACTGAAAGGGTAGAATGTCAGTGTTCTTTCCCCAAATCACAAATACTTGTGGAGATACTTATTATGTCAGTAACATTGGCTTAACCATCTCACTGTGTTGGTCACCACATTTGGGAGCCTTCCAGAATAGTTGGGCTACGAGAAGGGAGGTAAATGGAGAGTGTGAGGGCAAGATGAAGCATGGGCTTTCCCTTGGCACTTCTAAGACTGTTTCTATGTCTGCTTTATTAATGACCAAGGCTTCTAAGTCAACACTGGATTTAGAGGAATTTGGTAAGCAAAGGGTTCACTATGAAGATTAATAAAAATTAATTATGTAGGCTTGTAATTACATAAATTATGTAAAAACCAACTATTCCAGGCTCATCTGTAGCTGAGTTCTCTGTGTTTTGTTGATGGGCGTGAGGTCATTTATGTCTGTTGTATGTGCATGGCACTGCCCATCCCTGCTTAGTCGCTAGTGACAGTAACACATTTTACAAGAACTCATAGCAAACACCAGCAAACTCTGTTCCTGGGGACTTTCACCATTCAGCCTTTGTAGCCATTGACTAGGGCTAGTCACATGGTGGCACTTGAAATCAGCATTTCCTGGAGACATACTAAAGCTGAATACGGCTTTGAAAAGAATCGTGACTGTCAACTCTAGGGCTCTATTTTCTGACTTCCTCCATGTTTAACTTCCCATGTCTATAGGCAGGATGCTTTCTCGTTACATTCAGGATTATTTGCTTATGAGCAACAGTTACATAACAGTGATCCAACGTGAGGCAAGTCAGAAATAAGGCAACACAAAGTTTGACTTCTTTATTGGTCTACACGTCTCTTTTCTGAATGAAATAGGCAATGATACACTACAGCTACCTTCTTTTCCCAAAGTTCCTGAAGTTTGATTCACACATCCATATTTGTGCAATAGACTATGTTTACTGAAATATAAAAGTGTCTGAGAAGAGACAGAAGGATTCCTTTGCATTTGGGGCGGGGGAGTAGGAGTATCTCACACAGGTCTTGTACCAGATCCTCAGGGTTCTGGGGATGAAGGATATAGCATTCTCATTTTTCTCTTCCATAAAGTCATGCTTTTGAGTTGAGAATAGTTGTCTAGAATAGTTAGTTAGCCAGTGTGGTTAGATACTTGACAGGAAGCCCAATTTATTCTAATAATCTAAGCAGAGAGAACACAATTACTTCTACAGACAAAATGTCTCTAAGGGAGTAGTAAGTTATTATTGCCCGTTTTTGAAAGAATTTGGCTTAAAATTATGTCCCTGTTACACTTGAGAGCCAACAATAACAATAACAAAAAAATTTGCTCATTTGCCCATTCATTCATCAGACCCATGTTAGAAAGCTGTTGCTAAGAAGGAAACATTTTAAAAGAGGAAGAATGGAGAAGTAGACATTAAAAATTCTGTACAGACCCAGGACGCCCACTGTCAGGCAGCTCAACAGACCTTAGTCTGTCAAGTTTAGGAGTCTTTGATCAGCACTAACCAGCCCCTGGCTTCACTCTTGAGAGAACTTGACTCAGTAACAAAGACGATTTCCTCTGAGTTTAGCCAAGCTAATGGTCAGAAATCAACATCTCTTTTTCTGACTTAGGAATCTTACAACCAAAAATCTATATAGATGACTATTTTTGTAGGAAATGAAAAACTAATGAAATTCCACTTAAATATATATTACAGAAAGACAAATGAAATGCCAAGAATAAAGGCATCCTTCCAAATAACTTATAGGAGCCAAGTATTCATTTACTTTAAATTGTTCATTTGGATCGGTTCTTGTAAAGTCCACGAAATTCTCTAATAAGATTTTGGTTGTAACATTGGATTCCTACATTGAGTTAGAGTGGCCTTTAGTAGTAAGAATAACTTGTTTTTCTCAACTCTTAAAGGTTTGAGAAGAGTAGATGTGGGTGGAATCAAGAAAGTATGAACCCGAACCGTTGAGGAGAGTCTCATGAGCCCTTGTCTCAAAGGTCCCAAACCTTAGTGTTGAATGTTTCCATACTTCCCTGGAAATAAAGGTCACTATCTCATTTGAAAAATTTATTAAAACAGAATTTGATAATCCTAAAGACACTATCTACAGAAAGCGGTTTACTTCATATATATTGAAATTTACTGTTTTTCAAAACATGGTCCTTGAAAACCTTGTGTTATTGTTATACAAATACCATTAAAATATCAAGTTTGACCAAGTGTTAAAAGTAAACTCTCTAAGTGAGGCGTCTCTATCATGCCTCTTCCTCCACTGAGGCTTGTGGAACATCAAAAGAGGGGAGATGGAAAGTCTATGAGAGCCAGCAGATGTCCAGGCGTGCTGAGGAATATCTCCTGAATATGACATGTCAACCACACTCATGAACTCAAAGCATCTGGGGTTACCTGCATAAAATGTGCCCAAGATCAAGCCTTGCCCGAACAAACGGGCATTGGTCGAGGAGGCATGCTCTAGCCTCCACGCTTTACTAAGAATCTACTGCCAGTCACCTGCTGCCAAGGGAGGCAGAGTCATTTGTCTTTCAGTGTGTAGCCACAGAGAGGTTTCCCAGGCTCCGTTGCGTGGTTTCATCCCATGCACATACATCAATTACACACATTACATTGCACATGAAATTATACCAGTAATTGGACTCAGTGGATTGTCACAGATACATAAAACAAGAAAACCTGAGTGGGAAAGAAGTGATGGAGAGGATTCGTGGGGCCTGGAGAGGGATATATGGGGTACATTGGGTTGAGTTTCATTGTATTGCATGAGACTGTCAAAGACTAAAACAGAGTTAATATAGAAAGTAAAGTCATTCAACTGTGTACTGTGCCTTCTAAGTGAGGGAGAAAGATGTCAAAATCCAATTAAGACTGATTTCAGGAAATAATAAATCCATTGAATTGGTTTACACCACTTTCGTGGAACTTTAAGAAAGCAACACAATTCTTTAAGTATGTGCCAAAACCAGTATTTCTTGAGAACATCAACTTGGAGAAATACACTCATAATGACTTTCTTTTCCCTCCATCTTTTCTGCGAATGATTACCACATAGACATGCACAAGTTTTTCAAGAGGTTAAGCTTTAGTTAAGACTGGCTGTCTCCGGTTGGATTATGAATCTCAAGAGAAATATTCATGTCCCATTTCTGAGAACTATTATTAAAATACCTTTTATAAAATTACATTTTTTAGATAAATTCTGGGGGTATTTTAAAATAAAATAAAATAAAATATTTTCCATGAAGTTGGAAAAAACTATTTTTTCAAAAGACATTGTGCTTACTTTTATAGTATTTGTGCATGGAACTGCAAATGCATTTTAACAAGTTTCTGCAACTCTGTTCTCCAGGGACACACTTGAATCAGGGTTACAGAGAAGAATTCCAGGATAAACATCAAGTCCGTCACACTTAACCTGTGGGAGGATCAGATGACTCGGAGCTGACTGGATTCGATAGAAAACGCAAGATGACACAAAAAGTCAGCAGAAGACATGAAAGTGAATTTGAGAAATTGAGCAAAAACTTAAAAATGATACATAAGGTTATAATAATAAAACTATAATAACACATCACATAACATTTCAGTTGCTTGCAGGCTACCGTGGTCCCCTAAGATTATAAAGGAGCCTGTCAAGGCCTGAATATGAAAGATCTTTTTGGGATCACATTTCGAATGCTTATGCTCAGGTACTGGTGGTATGTGAGAAGGCTGTGGATCCTGTAGGAGATGGGGCTTAGTTGGTGATGGTCGCTAGAGATGGACCCATGAATGCTATAGCCTTGAAGATATGGGCACAGGGGAAAAATTCCTGAACAGAACAGCAATGGCTTGTGCTGTAAGATCGAGAATCGACAAATGGGACCTAATGAAACTCCAAAGTTTCTGCAAGGCAAAAGACACCGTCAATAAGACAAAAAGACCACCAACAGATTGGGAAAGGATCTTTACCTATCCTAAATCAGATAGGAGACTAATATCCAACATATATAAAGAACTCAAGAAGGTGGACTTCAGAAAATCAAATAACCCCATTAAAAAATGGGGCTCAGAACTGAACAAAGAATTCTCACCTGAGGAATACCGAATGGCAGAGAAGCACTTGAAAAAATGTTCAACATCCTTAATCATCAGGGAAATGCAAATCAAAACAACCCTGAGATTCCACCTCACACCAGTCAGAATGGCTAAGATCAAAAATTCAGGTGACAGCAGATGCTGGCGAGGATGTGGAGAAAGAGGAACACTCCTCCATTGTTGGTGGGAGTGCAGGCTTGTACAACCACTCTGGAAATCAGTCTGGCGGTTCCTCAGAAAACTGGACATAGTACTACCGGAGGATCCAGCAATACCTCTCCTGGGCATATATCCAGAAGATGCCCCAACAGGTAAGAAGGACACATGCTCCACTATGTTCATAGCAGCCTTATTTATAATAGCCAGAAGCTGGAAAGAACCTAGATGCCCCTCAACAGAGGAATGGATACAGAAAATGTGGTACATCTACACAATGGAGTACTACTCAGCTATTAAAAAGAATGAATTTATGAAATTCCTAGCCAAATGGATGGACCTGGAGGGCATCATCCTGAGTGAGGTAACACATTCACAAAGAAACTCACACAATATGTATTCACTGATAAGTGGATATTAGCCCCAAACCTAGGATACCCAAGATATAAGATATAATTTGCTAAACACATGAAACTCAAGGAGAATGAAGACTGAAGTGTGGACACTATGCCCCTCCTTAGATTTGGGAACAAAACACCCATGGAAGGAGTTACAGAGACGGAGTTTGGAGCTGAGATGAAAGGATGGACCATGTAGAGACTGCCATATCCAGGGATCCACCCCATAATCAGCATCCAAACGCTGACACCATTGCATACACTAGCAAGATTTTATTGAAAGGACGCAGATGTAGCTGTCTCTTGTGAGACTATGCCGGGGCCCAGCAAACACAGAAGTGGATGCTCACAGTCAGCTAATGGATGGATCATAGGGCTCCCAATGGAGGAGCTAGAGAAAGTAGCCAAGGAGCTAAAGGGATCTGCAACCCTATAGGTGGAACAACATTATGAGCTAACCAGTACCCCGGAGCTCTTGACTCTAGCTGCATATATATCAAAAGATGGCCTAGTCGGCCATCACTGGAAAGAGAGGCCCATTGGACTTGCAAACTTTATATGCCCCAGTACAGGGGAATACCAGGGCCAAAAAGGGGGAGTGGGTGGGCAGGGGAGTGGGGGTGGGTGGATATGGGGGACTTTTGGTATAGCATTGGAAATGTAAATGAGTTAAATACCTAATAAAAAATGGAAAAAAAAAAAAAAAAAAGAAAGCCTTGCTCTTGTTCCTCTCTGGCTCCGTGGCTGTCATGATATGGAATAGCTTCTGCTATTGGCTCCTGCACTGTGAGCTGAGATGAATCACATGCTTTCCCCATGATGATGGATGAAAGCCTGCTAACACTGTGAATCAAATATATCTCTCGCCTTTATGTTGTCATCCTAATATGATGGCCACAGCAACCAACAGAAAATAATATGGTGTTGATGAATCCTCCAACTCATTTTTATTGGATCCTTATGTTTTGCTATGACAATATTTTCTACTCTGTTCTAACTACCTACAATCTTTAGTTTAGTTAAGTGCTGTATGCTAGTAGCCTCAAAGTAATAGTTCTAGGTGCAAACATCTTGCATTGCATAGGGGTATTTTACAACATTCACATGAAGACAAAATGACCTAATGTTTTGGAGTACTGCTAAGAATAGGCCCCTGTCAATAATAACATCAAAAGTGTTTTCCAACCAGTTGGAATTAGGCCAGAGCAGGTACATAGTAGATGTTTCCTCTAAGACCACATGAATGGAAAGATTAGACCTATACTCCAAAGATGCTATGCATTAGCTTCGGTGGAACACAGGCCATGTCTGTCACATATATGTCATATGTTTGCACAGGCTTACTCAATGTAGTATAGAAACTGACATCCCACTCCATGTTTAAAGCATGTTTAGGTGAATGAATATAGGCATCATATGGATTGGGTAATATACCTGCAGTATAAGCTGATAATAAACTTCTAACTAAGAAAACGAAATACAGTCACACACAGAGTTATTTCTTCCCTAAATTTAAATTCCAGGTAGAGGCACCATTAGCTCAGCCTCCCCGTGGCTAAGATCTTCAGTGGGGCCTACAGCCATTGCCAGTACCTACCTGGTAGGGGAACTGGAAGGAACCTACTGACTTCTGGCACCCCAAATGTAAGGAATGAGGCCAAATGTTCATACCTCCATTCTAGAATTAGCACCGACTCTGAACTTATTTGAGGAAAAAGAAATAGGAATTGATTTATCAGGACTGAAACAAAATTGGCCTCTATATGAACAAATAATTCACAATGTCCAACACTCTAATGGACTAGTAAGATTTGGGAAGATCAATTTAATTAGTTGGCATTAAAATTATGAGATAATGTAATTTTTAAGGTCAAATATTTCTACAAATGCAATTACATTTCAGAGCAAAGGGTTATCACTCAGTAGTGAATCTCACAAAGAAGAGGCACCTGGGGGTTAGGTCATGTTCATGCACTCATCTAAGTAGAACATACTAATTTTTAAGTGGGGAAGCGAAAGTGTCACTTTTAGAATTGGTCTAGGAAAATTATAATTCACTCACATAAACTTGAAACGGTCATATTTCCTGTGACTACTCTTGAAATAATACTTTTAAATTTCTTGTTATATATAATTATTTCGTTTTTACTATGATAAGTTGCTATGGCTTCTTAACTAAAACAAAGAAACAGAATATCATTTTATAACTGGAAGGTAATAATTATCCACTTTGAAGTTATTTACAATTTTAAAGCGACAAATATAATGCTTTCTTTAAGAATGTTGGCTATTTCACCTACAAATTTACCACTTGTAAAACTCATCCCCCAACATCTAAATGGGATTTTAAAATATGATACATAATTATTTTAGGAATATGTAGCTAAATATGAGTTTTATACACCAGTTCACAGGAAACAGTGGATAGTTATTTAGGCATAAGCCAACTTTTATCCTATAATGTAGGTAGATGAAACATGCCCCTTTTTATACTTAAGATAAAAATTAGTCATTTTAGAGAACAGTAAAAATTTCTATAAATTGCAATTTCTTGTTATAATTCCCAACAGACAGATGTCCTCCAGAGCAAGGGAACAAAAATATTGGGCCCTAGGGCCATTGTTATTAGCTTTTTCATGGTTTTCCAGAACACATTGTTCCAGAAAATTAAAGAAGAAAGCAAGTTGAATAATAAATTGTTCTGAAAAACAGAATTTTATGAATTCAATGTATTTTTAAATAATCTTCTGAAATGATATCTTCCTATGTTCATTGTCTTTTAAAATTTAGAAGCGATAACAGATATGCCAACATTCAAGCTAAAGACAGTCTATTCTAAGAAACAGTTGTGAATATAACTAGGATCCAAATTAAATGATGACTTAATCCCTGATCCTGATGCAAATACTTACGGCCAATCCCTGGACTTAGGTAGGGGAGGGACTCCTAGGGAAGAGTTAGGGGAAGAATTCAAGGAGCTGAAGTGGATGGTAACCACACAAAAGACCAACAGTGTCAATTAACCCTGACCCCTCGGAGCTCCCAGAGACTAAGCCACCAACCAAAGAGCATACAGGAGCTGGTCCATGGCCCCTGGCATGTATGTAGCCTTTTCTGGCCTCAGTGGGAGAGAGTAGGTCTAATCCTGTAGAGACTTGATGCCCTATGGAAGGGGGATGGCTGAGGATGATCTGGGGGTGGTGGGGCATGGGTGGGTGGGGAGCACCCTCTCAGAGGCAAAGGACAGAGGGATGGGCTTAAGAACTCTGAGAGCGGGCAACATTTGGAATGTAAATAAACAAAATATTTTTTTTAAAAAAGACAACTTCACCAAGATCTTATGCTGAGAATCAACATCCAGGCCACTAATCTCACATTCAATTTTTTTTTTAAATGACAACTTCACCAAGATCTTATGCTGAGAGTCAACATCCAGGCCACCAATCTCACATTCATTTGCCCTGTAATCATTAAGTCTTGCCACAGTCACATCTTCCTGCTACCTCGAATTAACCTTCTGCAAAGACAGGTCTAAAATAAAAGCAAGGGAATTATTCTGCCAGTCTATGAAATAAACGAGCTTCTCTGTCTCCACGTTTTGATGGTTATAACACGACAGTTGGCACATGATGTGACGTTTCGGGGAGCCCTACCCCCACAGAAACCCGACCCAATTGGAAAAGCCATGAATGTATGAGAAGGGACTTTTAGATCATCCAAAAGGTACCCTCTTCATACCTTGTTTATTCAGATAAAGCACTTTAATTTTGATGCTTAGTATGAATCTTAAGTGTATGTAGTTTCAAAACTAAGCTCACAAGATAATGCATATATAAGACTTATACAAATGAAAATTTGTAAAACATACACAAGACACATCCATGTATAAGACATATACATAGAAAGCACAAATACAGTTATACACAAAGACTATACATATACATTATATCTGTCCAATTCATAAAGCCATATCTCGCTCTGTATATATTATTTGTTATCTGTGAATCTGTATAAATTTTGCAAATGAACTGTGGGTATATATATATATATATGTGTGTATATATATATATATATATATATATATATACCTTATATAAGATTTGTGTCTACATGCTTTTATGAGAATAAAACTCAATTCAGGATATATATGAGAGGGAATACTTTTTAAATCCTCAGCCTTACACTATTAAAAACTTTATGGCATAAGCCTGACGAAGAATGATGTTGTATTGTTACACACACTGAGGCGTCCATTATCCCTTAAGTGATGTGCAACGGTGATTTATCCAAGCAATTTCACCTGTCAGAACTTGAGAGCACGTCTCGGCACTTGGCCTGCCCTTCCCTCTCACCACTTCCTGTGTGCTGCTGTGTTTTGATGGCTGCAGTTGAGTACTTTGACAATTACCTCATATCCCTGGAAGCAATCCATAAAAACAGATTATTTCTGTAGAACTGCATGAAAATACTTCATGGAGTTTCTAATAAATCAGATGTGAGTAGTGGTAGTTAAGGAATGGACCAAAGGGAGGGGGAGTCGGTGCCCGATTGGAAGACACGTTAAGATGGAACAAGAGAATCCGTTGACTTTCTCGGTGGAAGTGAAAATATGGCATGGTAGACAAAACTGATTATGTTTATTATTAATAGTAAAGGCTGCAGGGGGTGAAGTGCTATGGCATGGCATATAATAAAAGATCTCTTTGCTGGGATTACTTTTTGCTAGAAAACTGAGCTAAGAATAGATTTACACAGTTAGCTCTTCAAAAGTAATATGCCTTAAACGATATCCAAACATTTTACAATAATTTTAATGACACAGTTCCCCTTTGGCTTATTGAGTGGGATTTTTAAACAGGGACCACCCACTTTTCTATAGTAGATTACTAAGAATCCTTAGCTAACTAGGTATGATGATGCACATCTAGAATCTCAGAACTTGGAAGACAGAAGCTAGGGGATCGTCCCAAGTTTGGTGGCAGACTGGTGTACTCAGGGAGCCTTGGGATTAAGCAATCAGTGTTACAGACATTTCTGACCTAAAGAGTCCCCCCAGAAATAAGGAGGGGGAGAAGAATTTTTAGTTGAGCCCTAGGCAGGATGACACACCTGGAATCCCAGAACTCAGAAATCAAGTGTTAATATCACAAAATTTCAGGCATTTGCAGTTTCATTTTCTGACAAGACCATTGATAATCTAGGCCCTCTCAGCACTGATAATACAAACGAAGAAACAAACGAATATAAGAATGCTTCCTCCTGTGACGTTATACAGATTTTAAACCGTGTGACCTCCTCTCGGTGTAGGATTTTACTTTTGTGGAATCTTAGCCTGCAGTGGTCCCTATGGGGTTTATTCTACTTCACACATATTTGGGCCCTGCAAGTCACAGCCATCCCCCAGAGCAGTACCATTTTTCTCTCCTTTGCCCTCTGCTCAGGATTTGTGCGGAGAAGAAATTAAATTTTAAAAGGAAGTTGACACAGATTTTCTTGGAATATTACTAGAGTAGACTTTTCATTTAAATCCAAAGAACATAATCCGAGTTTGTTCTTAATGAAACGAGAACTAGAATTAAGTGGACTTAAACTATTACTAGGATAAGGAGCAGTCATCCTACTTTGCGGATGACAATGAGAGGAAACACTTCCCCTGGTCAGTTTTATAGCATTTATAATTCCAAGAGGTGTAACAGCTCATTTCAAACACGTGACTCTCCCGTAGCTTCACTCTCCTTTTCCTTTTACGTATCACTTCCCTCACAAATAGTTAAACAAAGAAAAGAATCTCAGGTCTGTGGAAAGCTGACATTTTGGTTTGCAGACTTTAAAATCTATTTCATGTTGGAATGGCACTGAATATATGAGAAAAGTTGACTAAATCAGTCAACTTATTAATTCTAATTCGAGGAAAACTCTTTTCTCTAGTGTGCCCGGAGGAAAGATCAATGGCCCAATATAAAGATGTCCCTGGATAGCTTGGACATCATTTATGGTTCAGTCGAAGTTTATTATTGAGTTTTAAACTCTGGTGAGAGAAAGATGGAAGGCACAGAGTGTGTGTATCTGCAAAAGCCCCACCCCAGTCCCAGCTACATCTCTAAGACCTCGCCGGGTCCTGGAGTCTCTCTTAGCTACTTTCCTATTACAAAAGATGATGACCAAAAGCAACTTAGTGTAGAAAGGTTGCCTTTAGCTTATGGTTCCAGAGGGATGGAGTTCACTGATAGATAGTGTGGAGGCATGGCAAGCAGGCAGGAGCAAGAAGTGGGCTGGCCCTTAATCACGTGTTCACCCGCAAGCTGGAAGCAGAGAGCAAGAACAGGAAGTGCAGTGAGGTCATAAACTTTCAAAGCCCACCCTTCAGTGATGTACTTCCTTTATCAAGGTGCCACCTTCTACAGATTTCATGACCTCTCCGAACAGCAGAGTAGTAGTGCCAACTAGTAGAACCAGTAGTGCCAAGTGTTAAATAGAATACATGTGTCAGTGGGGGCACATTTCTTATTCAGACAATCACAGGGCACCCACTTCATAGTGGAATCCTTTTAAACATCATGTTCTAGAAAGCCACAACCAGATGAGCAAGAGCGATAGTACAGCTGAGTCACGTGATCACCCCTGCAATGGGGCCGGCGAGCTCAGTAGCCTTAGTCACCCCCACAATGGTGTGGGGAAGCCAAGTCGCCTGGTCACCCCTGCAGTGGTGCCGGCCTCAATCTGAGATTTCTCTAGTGGTCACTAGACAGCTCCTTTCATCAAATATGAATCATGTATTCATTTATTACTAACAGAGGGGCCCAGTGTTCAAGAAATGCATAATTCTTTGGTAACATAGGATGCTAAAACAGACACTCATAGTCTGGGAGGACTGAAACGGGTTTATAGGAAGTTATGTACCAAGGGAGATATGGCAGAAAACAATCTCCAGTTTCCCTTCTAACCCAGGGGACAGAAGCTAAAGCTTATTTAAGGAATTACAAATATATTGTATTGGGTTAACACTTTCTGTTCTTTTCTTTTCTTTTTGATTATTAGATTATTAGCTTACATGTTCTTGATTGTGAGGACAGAAACTCAGTGAGATCATCTACAAAATGTGGGAGATAATGAATACTGTGCTAGAGTTGCTAGGAGAATTAAAAGAACACATCTATAAATTTCTACCTATTTACATGCTGATCACATTTAACATTATATATTATATTTTATAATAACACATTATAACACACACATATATGTTAAATATATACACACAGATATGTACCATAGAGAGGACATAAAACAGTCTTCACATTCTCCCCATGTGTCAATCATGGTTCTAACACAACTTGCATACACATGTACAACACACAGTCATGCATACATATGCACACAGCGACCTAAATTACAATGTTCAAACCTAACTTCCAAATACGTAATAGAAGCCAGGCTTTGGGAGAGGCTTTGGGAGCTGTGTAGTCATGAAGGGGTTACTGTTCTTACAACAGGGGAGTCGGAGAGAGTCCCTCCCTCCTGCCATGTTGTGACCTAGCAGACATAGTCATCGGTGAACACTGACACTCCTGCATCTTTATCGTAGACTGCACAGCCACCTGACTGTGTTAATGGTATTTTAGTATTGCAGCACCCAAGCAGTAGGACAATGTTAGGCATTGGATAGAATACTGCTGTGTAGTTGAAATCTGTCTCAGTGGAACATACAAAGGGGCTGAGAGAATATCAGAGGAGACTGGGCAGGAAGAAGCTCTGTGTGACGGGCGAGATTCTGACAGGAGACAGACCTTCCAAATGTGAGTCTGTGGATCACATGGGGTCCTCTAGAGTACGTTGTGAGCATAACAAACTACATACTCCATTGCAGTTGTGTGTCACTGAGTGTTTATGGTAGGGACCCAAGGGTTTGTAGTGCCTTTTAAATATTATCATTATCATTATTAAAATACTGCAGTATATTTGTGAAGACTTACGATGGTTTCGTGCAGTCAATACTCTTCTTCCACGTATGTGCGGGTTCTGGAGAAGGAACTCGGGTCACCAAGCTTGTGTCTCAAGCTCCTTTCTTCCCTGAGCTATCTATCTCCCAGGTCTGGGTCTGCAGTTTTAAGTCATTGAGTGTGGTTAATTCAGAAGATCAGTTGGGGAATCCTCCAAACTAAGTCTGGTGGGCGGTGGATCTGAGCTTACCTCAGTAAGAGCCTTTGCAGTATGGGAGTAAAGTGGAAGTCAGGAGATAAAGGAGGGGAGGGAGAACTGGGACCATGTGTAGGGGAGGCTCCTGCTGCCTCTTGAGATGTGTTCACAGACTTTTTTATTTTTATTAATAATTTTATTAGTTTACACGTCAACTGATATCCTCCTTCCTGGTTACTCCTCCACAACCCCCCATCCCATCCTCCTTCACCCTCTCCCCTTGCCTCTATGAGGGTGTTCCTCCACCCACTCACTCGCACCTCACTGCTCTAGCATCCCCCTCCCCTGATGTCAGATAAGGCCATCCCCTTCCGCTCTTTCAGTCCTTTCCCTAGCTCTTCCACTGGGGCTCCTGAAAGGAGGCAGAGGGGAAAAAAGGGGGCAAGAACAGGCACTGGAAGGGACAGGAGAGAAGTACAGAGGATCAGGAAATTGAACAGAAACATGTAGCAGAGGGCAATGGGGAACTGGGGTAGCCACTAGAAGGTCCCAGACTCCAGGGAAGTGGGAGGCTCTCCGGAGCCAATGGCGATGAGTTTAGCCGAAATACCCAATAAAGGGGAGTTACAACCTGTAGAGTCCACCTCCGGTAGATAGGCACGACTCCGGTTGAGGGATGGGACCACTCATGCATCTCCAAATTTTAAACCCACAAATATATTTTTAAAGGCCTCCTCTTGAAGGAATAAAAGGAGAGAACAAATGAATGACGACCAACTCCATTACTGGACAGGACTTTTCTAATGGGCAAACTTAAAAAAGCACAGCACAGCATTTAAGCGCCCCAGCACCATGACTGCCAGGGGCATTGACAATGGCATGCACACTTCACTTTTTCTCATCCTCGCGTGTAGAAAACTGACACTTGTTTCACCACAGTGATCAAAACACAGATCTGACTACCGGGAAATCTTCGTGAAGAAATGTTTGCATAGTACTAGTCACATTGGAAACCACTTTTACCCTTTTCTAGGAACTTCTCTTTTCATAGAATCTTTACTAGATATGTTAAGTAACATTTACTTAAACGGTTAACACGACAATAATGTCAGCCAGAACTTTTTGTCAAAACTTTAAAAATTGGATTGTTAGGCAATATAAGAGAATTATCATGAAAACAAATAAGTGCCTTGCAAATTATGGGAGCTGCATAAATGTTTCTTGAATCAAAACCATCACTTTCAATTGATCCTACCATGTTCTAGGCAAATAAATTACTTATGATAGAAGTGTAGAGATTTTCTAATGTCAGCATTCTGTATTATATGCTCTTATTGTGAGTTGGACGCTGCTTTGGTCACTGATCCCTCTTGCCATGTCAGAACCTGAGGATTAAGGTTGACTTACAACTGTTTACATTAAGATGTTGCCAGCCTGGCAGCAAACAGGCAACTGGTGTCATGCATTCACAGTGCAACGACACAGGACTTTTCCAACAGGAGACTGCTTAAATGATGGTATGGCGCACAGCGTTAATAAAACTTTACACCATCGTTAAATCCATGCTCTACAAGGTGCCTTGGTGCTGTTAGTACAGCAGTTTCTCAGGTTAATTGAAAAAAGGTAATTTGCCAAAGAGTAGGTGATTCGCAAAATGGCATGTGCAATATTAACTCAATTAAAAACTACACGCCGTAATAATGTATGCAGAGTATTAAAATAATAAAGTATTAATATTTTTATTTCTCCTGAGTGACAAACTGATGAATGATAATTATTTTATCCTTTCTATTCTTTACATTCTCTATAACTGAGAAGCACTGAAATCACGATGAAAGGAAAGTATTCCAAGTATAATGACTGTTTAAATAAGCACTTTACAGGCTTTAATTTAACTTAATTTTTGAGAATTTCACATGAGTGTTTTATTTCTGCCACTTCCACCTTTCACTGTTCCCCAATGTCTTCTGTGTTCTCCTAACTCTCTAGTACAGTATCTTCTTTACTTTTGTTGCACACACACACACACACACACACACACACACACTCACCCACACACAAATACACAAATACACAAATACACACTCATACACACACACACACACACACTCACACACACACAAATACACAAACACACAAATACACACTCATACACACATGCACACACACAGACTCACACACAGACAGACACAGACACACACACACACAGACACACTACCTTACTTACTCTGTTCAGTGTTGCTCTGACACTTGCATGTCCAATTGTTTAGTCCTGACCACCCGGGGCTAACCTATCAGGGAGCTTGTTCCTGCAAATCCCTAATTCTTTATCTTTCCATAGCCATTGCTTGCCTGTATATCCTTAGGTAGGGGTGGGGCCTTGTGAACTGACCCCATCCACATTCTACAGTATTATAGAGTGTTTACTTATATTCCATTGGCCAGATTGTGAAATGTACCCAAATTTCTGTTATTTCCGTGTTCTACTCAATTTTTAAGACTTCTCTATGGATTTTCACTGAAGGTTGTATTGATCTTATTTCATTTTTGGTTCAAAATAAAATTTTCTTTTGTTAAAAATGTATTTAACGTGTGTCTCCATGTATGTCTGGGCACCACTGAGGCCGCTAGGATGCATCACGTACCTCGGAACTAGAGACCCAGAAGGTTGCAAGCTACCATGTGGGCGCTTGGAATCACTCAAACCTGGTTCCTCTGGAAGAACAGTCTGAGAGTAAAATTAATAATGAAATTGTAATACAAGGTGTGGGAGGAATTCTGTTAAGAATTATTAGCAAGATCACGGTTAAATTCCATGCTGTCTCCAATTTACTAGATGTTACTGAATAACACACAGAGGACTGAGAGAGTACACAGAGTAGGCAGCTTCAGAGTCACAGAGGGTGTAACGTTCACTTAGCTCTCGTAACACTCTGTCCGGAGTTGCTCCTGGGCAAAAGGTATAACGTTATGTTTCAAAATGCCAGGCCAGCCAGGACGACCTAGTGCGATGCTCCGCTCCCCCAGAAGACTATTAATATGCCTTAAAAATCATCTGCTATTTGCAAAGGGAAAGACAAGATCAATCAGTGGAAAGCCCAAGCCACTTTATCGAGGTACGTGGGTGATTCAATTTGTCTTAAGTCCATTCCTCCCGTGTAATAGAATCTCGATATTCAGATAACCACATGGTCATTGAAAAAAAACAGTAGACATTCTGTGGTCTGGTGTGGCCTCAGCATTCTAACATCAGCATAAACTACCAAGTATGGAGAGCCTCTGGAAAGTATACTTCCACTGAAAGTTACGCCTTCTAAGGCAGAGGGAGATGAGAGCCAAGTTCATTCTGACACCTTGGGCTATGAGGTCGTCACAGGGCCAGAGGAGCAGAGGCAGATACAGGATGACACCGATTCTGTGAGTTACAGAACTCCAGTGCTGACTTTGTACTGACAACTGCGGACCCCTTTCACTTAAGAGAAATAGATTGTCTTTTAATATGTCTGCTATTACTTTGGCTTTTCTGTTACTGAAAAATAAGAAAAAATAGAAAAAGTTATTAAATAGAAAAGGGATTTGGGACCTGGATCCAAATTCACTAAACTCACAGCTAATTATTTAAGGGACTTTTCCATTTATAAATTAGTATAACGTTTTTACTTTTTGCTATTATTTATTGTAGTAATGATTAAATATATCCTTCAGTAGATACAACTTAGGTAGGGATGGTTCATTTTCTGTTACTACTGTCTCCTAGAATCAAGAAAATTATATCTGAGGAGTCTTTAATAAACATCAGCTACATGTGGCTTTCCTTGCTCAATGCTTCATTTGCTGTGAGCTTGGTTTTGAACACAAATATCCCCATCTTTGAAGGAAAGCATTCCAACAGATATGAATTTGAGTATTTCTTCATTGAGAGGAGCAATTTTTCTAAATGTGTTTAATGAGTGCGTTGTGCAAGGCAAATGGATTTTTTATTTCTGGGATCCTTTTCCAAATCTTTGATTCGTTTCGGCTGTGGGGCATTTCTTCTGTGCCATCCTTTTATTACAGGGATAAAACCAGCATGAAGAGCTTCTTTACTGCGTATGCGAAGCCCACTTCACCCATGAAATAATGCTCACAGTTAATGTCAGATTGTGTACAGGAAGAAAACTATCACCCACCTCCTCGATGGTTCTGACACCTCATAGCTCTGCCATGAAGTGTGTTCCTGAAGCCAATCAATACAAAAACGATGAATCAGAGTCCGGAGTTAAGAAGAGCCCAGTATTACCTTGAACTTCACATAGGTGGTGCCATTGTTTGCAAAAATGGTGGCTTCTGATAATTACTTTTAAGTGCCCCAACAAAATTATTGCAATAGTCTCTATACTTCCAAATGAATTATTCAAATGCCCATTTTGTTTCATTTTAATGTGTTATTCACTTTTTGGTCTCTTATGAGGAAAAACATCCCATTGCAGAAAAACAAACAAACAAGCAAACAAACAGTAAGACCCATTTGTTGCTCTAACATCACAAACCTGTAGTCGTTTGTAGACCAAAGAGCCAGCCCCCCACTCTCTGGATTTCTCATCATTCAGAGCTTCTGAGGCAGGTTTTGAGTGTTAATATACATAATCTGCCATGAAAAAATCTGAGGGACCTACAAACGCCCAGAAGTTCTATATCGCAACCCTGTAGGCTTGAAATGTGCCTTTCTCCCATGGTTACCATGTTTAGGACTTGCACAGCCATTTTTTACTTAGGATGGGCTGACGACTTAGTAGGCCTGTTGATGGAAAACATACTTTAAGATTCAAATGCATTGAATACCTCACCCGAGGGTGCACGGCTTACCCAGAGCAGCCTTCAGCACGTTCATATAACTTGCATTTGCAGGTGGCCACCCAACAATGTCCCCTAATTATGTAGGCTGTTAGTATTGTCTGTGATATTACATTTTATTTTTGACTGAAGGTAGAAAGCAGAACGTGTTTATGGGGAGGTTTGATGTATGGTTAATGTAGAGGTGCAATACCTTTGCTAAAATTTCTTGCACCTATGTAAGATCCATTAGTTTATTCAGTTATTGACCCTAGCCATGAACTACTATATAATATGATCCAGTCCAGTGATCAGAAAAGCAAAACCAAAAACAAACAAACAAACAAACAAAAAACCAGAGTCAGCTTGTAACTATTGTCCAGATTGGCCTAAACTTACCATCCCCCTGTGTCAGCATCCTCGGTGGTGGAACCAATACCAACTTCTTGCTGGTATGGATTTACTTGTTCACGAATTCTACTCTAAGGTTACCTCACAATTAGTCTGACAGTAATCTGAAATTTCAACCTCATCTTTATACATCTATACTGCAGCATGAACATCTATCAGTCCTATAGATCTTCTCAGATAGAGGTAAGAATTGCATTTCCTAAACATAGATACTCCTAACAGCCCATCCAACAGCCTTTTATGTGTGAGCACGAGAACTGGAGATACCTTCAGGTAATGGGAACAGAGTGTCCTTGCATAAATCCAACTCCTGACCTTTGACAGAGGTAGTGATATTGAAGAAAAATCAAGCTTTACAGGTTCAGTCAGGACATTTTTCACTTTACGGCCCATGGGAGGCAATATCTGATTTTACCTATGCAACCTATTACCTATCACTACTTGGGGCCTCTCATGACTAAATTATATTCAACCCTTAATTAATTTGGAGGGCTTGGAAGGAAGGGCGCTTACGAGAAAGAATCATAGGCCACAACAAGTTCTGTTTTTGACTGCTAGAGAAAAGAGTTTTGCAAGTACTGATAGATATAGGAGTTAAATAATTTAGTTAGTATCTTAAAATCATCTTTTCAAATAAAGTAAGAAACCATGCCAGCGAAAAACCTTCCATCCCGGCTCTCTTGGCCTCCCGCAGACAGCAGATGAGCAGGTTTTCCATGGCTCTCGGTCTCCAGAGAGCCCAGTTCAAACATCTGGAACCAATCACGCTGCATCAGGATTTCCTGTCTGTCTCCTCTCTTAGAATTTGATCATGTATAAGGATTGCAGTTTTGAATCCCATTGACTAACAATAAGTATATATTTCATATTTTCTCTATGGGAAAAAACTTTAGTTTCAAGCTTGGGAGATTATGGGTCCCATGAGCACAGGATGCAAAATTAGAAATGCTGAGAAGCGAGCCTGCTTTTCCTCAACAGCACAGAACATTTCTAGTTCAGTTGTATTCACCCCATGTGAATACCCATGGAATTTACTCTGGGAATTCAGCACACTAAGAAGGGAATTGGCCTCACAGTCATGATTTTTAGGGGAAAAAGAAGAAGAGGAAGAGACCCTTTCCTACCCGTTTTTTGAATGAAGTAATAATATAAAAAGGGATATGACACTATTGAAGACAGTGATTGGGAATTTAGTGTCTCGGCCACCATTTCTAAGTCTTCAGGGTAAATAGGCGCTAAAGGAGGTCAACCAGATTTAGTGACAAGCACATGTGACTGTAAAATGACTTGGAGAAAACCGGAAGAGCCTGCTATTTTGACACGCGCTTAAGTGCATGTTTTGTTTAGCATCCACAGAGATTTGGGAATGAAAAAGGCTTAGGTTGGTGAATGAGCATTGGAAAGCCAAGTTAAACCAGGCTGTAGCAAGAAGCGGCCAGATTTTGCTCTTGCTTCAGCTGCAGAAAATTATGTAAATAGCTGTAGCATTTTCCTTAATAAATTCCATTTCTTATACTACTGACTTGCTTAGAATATAAAATTGAAAATTAAGTTTTCCCAAGTTTGTTATTTTAAACAAACTTTTCTTCATCACCAGCTAATAAATCTCCCTTACCCTCACCCACAGAAAAGGACAATCACTTGGGTAATCTACTCCCCCACTGAATGGCAGAGTTAAAAATCTTTCAGTTTTAAAAAATTGGGATATTTTGTATTTGCCTAGAAAACAGTGATGCACCTGAGAAATGCTAAGTTCTTGCAAAGAAACTTTTACAATGGTCTCATCAGATAAGAAATAGCAATTAACACGAAATAGCTACATGTTCTGTAATAAAGCAGGATTCCCAGGAAATCAGTGCTGAAAGATAATAAGGAGTCCAAACTCGGGAGATGAAGATTCTCCATATTTTAAATGGGTCTAAAATTCAGATATGTGGGCGTTTTTTTTTTTAAAGAGCAGGATAATTAGATTTTATTTTTAGTGCAAATCAAACAAGAGAACAAAGTATTTGAGGTAATAAAAATAGGTACCAGGGAGATTTTAGTTTGCCCACACTGTCTCTGGTCAAATCTCTTAGTGGGAGGCTCTGTCTCAAGGGCCTCCTCAAGCGACATCCTAAGGCAGGGTAAGGAAAGCAAGGGAAGGTGGAGGACGCACAGAGCTGCTTTCCTGCTGACATGCATGGGACTCAGTAGCATGAACTGTGTGTTCCAGGGTAAAGCCCATTTTGAGGCAGGCCAGCCATGCTTACCCCAGTGATGCAGGTCCCAAAGTCAAGGGCACGCCTCTACCAAAAGCTGTGGCTAGGGGTATTGAAAATACCAGTATATAAGGGAATCTTGAAAAGTACCAGCCATAACTACTCAATCAAGTACTTTCCCTATTTTACATATGGAGAACGCCAGTTTGCGATGCCCGATTTGAGTTCCTCGTGGGAGGTCTTAAGTATCCATAGCTCAGCGTCACTTTATCCACTATTTAAGGGGAAATCAGAAGGGTTTATCAAAGCGCAAAAACTCCGTTTTCTGCTTCAGGAAAACAAACTGGCGGTCTGTTTAAAACCTTAAACTTTAGAGGAGAGGCTGTTTTCAATTGATTTGATTATCTATCTGCACCAGGGCCATATGGGTACCTTGTCTACACTGATATTCAAAAATTCCCTATGGTGACAACCCATGAGAAGCAGAGAGCCCCAGTTGGCACAGGTACAAGCTGCCAATGTCGTGGGTTTTATGCAAGTGTTGTAACAATATTCCCAGACTTCCATTTGTTCTGGGAGGAAATCTTAAAATCTTTCTTGGGCCGAATCCATTTGGCACGGTGTAAAAAGAGCTTTCCTGGAGCCAGGAAGGGAGTTCCTCGAGCTCTGGTGTGAGCCGTTGAAGGGTGCCACAGTTTTCCCTGGTTTTTCCATTTATAAATCCGGGAGGTTGCAGAGTATTCCACGTCAACGCATGCTGTTGTCTTTAGATCTTCTCATTTTGAGAGGTTAGTTTGGTCTATGCAGTTTATTTTAGTCAGTGTATCATAAACAGTTTAGATCCCAAGCCATGAACGAATCTCTAGTCCCTTAAGCCTAGACTTCTCAGCCATCTGTAGCTGGTCTATAAAAAGATAGGACCCCCCCCCCCCCATTTTAGTTCTCAATTTTTATGGACTACTTGTGATTCTGTAGTGCCTGACTGCTGCCACGAGGGACGATTGAGGGACGATTTGCTCTGTAGCCTTGATGGGACTTCAAATGTTCTCTTCAGGGTGAGGTCATTGATTCCCCAGCAAGCAACACCAGGTGCCTATGGAAGTTTCCACCTGTGCCACCCGTTTCTGTAATTAACTCTGCTGAAGACTAGTAACAACAGTTTATTGAACAGTCTGAATTGCACACTCCTTTCCATGTAGCATCATTATTAATGGACTATTTGCGAAATGAAAAGGAACAATGACAATCTCCCTCATTGTTCATCTCAATGACCACTAGGATTGTAAGAGTCCACCAGGATGTCTAACATGATAGGTAGGAGTTGCCCACAGATATTTGTACTTAAGTTAACTAAAGTGAAACATTGAAACACATAGTCAGAGTATTGCTTTCTAACTAACTCCTGCATCCTATCCTTGATTTGTAACTCCTGCATCCTGTGCTTGGCTCACTGCATCTTTTTCCAACTTCTGGGTCAATAGCAAGTGGAATCTCCTCTTCTGCTTTTAAGGACTCTTGTGATCACACCGGTGCAAACTTTACCCAATGACTTAGGGTAATCTCTCTATGCTAAATTATCTAATCCCAGCAGAGGCAAGCTGATGTCTATGAATTCAAGGCCAGCCAGATCTACACACATAGTAGGCTCCAGGCTAGCCAAAACTGTGCAATAAAGCTCTATATCAAAGAGACAAATAATCAGAGAAATAAATAACAGAAAACTAGCACTGAATTGTCTGCTTTCATGCTGAGTAATTAAAAAGGCAGAAGGAAAGCAAAGAATAAATATGTTAATATGTTTGGCAGCTGTACAAACTATCTTATGTGAAAATATTTAGGTCCCAGGTTTCCAAAACACATGAGCAATGGCTCCAAAATTATATGCAAATCATGAGTGGGGCAACAGTTCTTGAGAGGGCAAGATAGGGTCTAGTGTTGAGAATAAAGTGTAAACAAAACCACAAGGAATATGAATGTTTCTAATCGTAAGTTTTCCTAAAATTTTTTATATCACCAGCAGATATCTCAATAGGTTGTTTTATAACTCCTTGTGCACTATTACCATACTGTGCTCAGTTAGCTTTGTCATGCACCAAAAAGCAGAACAAGAAATAAATAAGTAATATGAAAAACATGCACACATTAATATACAAATATATATAGACAAAGACACACATATACATTAATATACAAAGACATATACACACAAAGACATACACACACACATATATATGTATGTATATATATATGTATGTATATATATATATATATTTACACACGCATATACATATATACCAATACATACACACAGACATACATGCACTTATAGAAATACACAAAGACAAATACATTTAGATATATACATACACATACAGACATATACATATACATGCAGACATATACATATACACACAGACATATACATATACACACACATACCATCTTGACAAATCTGAGAACTAAACTTGGGTGGAATAGCAACACAAGCTTTCATAAATTTAAACAAGAAAGCCAAAGTCCAGGGAGGTGTGAAGAGTCACTAACTGATTATGTCATGGAACCACCACATTGATCACCTCAGTCTCCTTCTCTTTCAGGAAGCCAATTCCAACAATGAACTTGCAGTCTCTGGATTATTTACTACTACTTCTAAAACAATTAGAGCAGGGCTGGAGCGGTGACTCGAGGAGCAGACAGAACACTTGCCGCGCAAGCTTGGGTAATTGCATTTGGATGCCTCTTAACCATGTAGCAGCTGGGTGGTTTTTAGGCTCTCATAAACTCCTCACTGCAGAGACAGGCAGACCCCAGGATTCACTGGCCAGCTAGTCTAGCAGACAGTGAACTTCAAATTCAGTTTGGACACCCTACTGAACAAAATATGTCAGGCAATAGAAGAAGACATCCTAACATCAGCCATTGGTCTCTACACTTATGTATACACATGTGTAGGTCACACAACCACAATATATGTATGGGAATATGCATATGATGTATATGTACATGCTACGGAAGTAAAAGCAATGGTAAGCAAACAGCCTCAGGGAGTGCAGGCATTGGTGTTTGGGGTGGCTTTAGTGGTTTTAAGAGGCAGCTAAAAAACAAATAATAAAAATAATGAGAACCCAAAGTACAACAATTGGACACCTACGTCTGCTCAAGTGAACTCTGGATGTCTGTTTTCAGAAGTACAAATTCATGTCTCACCAACTGTAGTCTAAGGTCTCTTATTTATTTTAATTTAACAGGACGCATTGTATTTACAAGTGGAGTGGGAAGGAAGTACTATTAGGACCATTACAACTTGGAAAATGCCTTGTTTATATTCTTGTGCTGTTTCTGATTTGGGGCATTAAAACCAAAATGGAAACATGGCTATGCTAATTCCACGCAATTAGGAGCCCACAGGCTGGCAAACAGTGCCTTGGGACAAGCAAAGCCTGCAGGTGCTCATCTCTGTCCTGGTGTAAGTGCCAAAGTTCCCTGAGAGCACTTGCATATATGAGAATCAGTGGCTCACACAGGGAGGGGAGGGGCTACCACGCACATACACGCCCAGCTTCCTATGCTGTCCCCAGTAAGGGACTCCAGGCAATGGAAAGCCCCCGCACCCATATCTTCTCCTATTTCTTTTAAAATGTGGTTGTGATTACACTGTCAGGCAGTTGTATTAATTTGAGTCATTTGACCTTTTATTTTTATACAAAGATGTGTATTTTCTTTATATATTTATGTAGTCATCTGTGTTTTGTTTTCCAAAAGCCTCCTGTTTTCAATTATGAATGATCAGCATGGTGAAAATTATACAACAAGCTCAACAAACCATCAAAAGTCTACATTTTGAACTAGAAGGGCTATAATTAGCATGTTTAATAATATTCATAAGAACTGCATTAAAATGCATATCAGATTTGATGGGTCTTATCACAAATGAATGAACACTCTAATATGCCAGGACAATGGAGTTTAATAGTGTCTGAGGAGTCAGGGAAAGAATATATTTCTGAGTTGAAGGCATGTGAACTGTCAGGGCAGAAAAAAGGGCAGCTAAATTGGCTCTATTGAGGAGTGCTGGACTCCTAGGAGGACCACGTGAAAATTACATTTAATATGCTAACACTATTAGGAGAATATTTCTATTCTTCCCATAAAGGTCTTGCTAACAGTAATTAAATTTTAAGACAGTCAGATCTGGAAAGGAATAAAAAATACAGTGAAAATCCGATTACAGTGACTGTAGGAGACCTTCCCCTTCAAATACTAATTAAAAAAAATTGAATTTTGGCTACCCAGGGACACTAACTCCGGCCATATCTATATTAAATTAGACCTGATCACACCTGAGTTCTTGAAATTGTTATACATTGAACATCAAAACGCCTTGGGCTTGAGAAATATGTAAATGACGTCCTGGATGTACACATTTCTAACACTAGTAGTCACACGCAGGGTGAAAAGCCAAAGAAACAACCCAGGGACATACAGTGATATAGTACTGAGTCAACTGAATCAGGCACAGGGAACTGTCACACAGCCTTTACATGTGAGGGACACCTTGCCTACCGGATCTTCAGTTAAGATGATTTTTCGCTTTGCTACCAAAGTCTCCAATCCAGATCTGTCTCATAATATCCATTGATACTCATCTGTTCATCTCTAGCATCATTCAGTCTCATTCGGCAATAATTTGAGAGCAATATGGAAGCCATCACAGCACATACAGTGTGGTTCTACAATGTTCTTTTTTTGGTTTTTTGAGACAGGGTTTCTCTGTGTAGCCCTGAATGTCCTGGAACTCACTCTGTAGACCAGGCTAACCTCAAACTCAGAAATCTGCCTGCCTCTGCCTCCCAAGTGCTGGGATTAAAGGCGTGCACCACCACTGCCCGGCCAAAGTTCATTTTAAATGGAAGCTATCAGTGTTTGTTCTTAAGCCTGGATTATTATGAACCAATAAGGAATACCCAAAATAAAATTCTGAAAAATAAAAACAATAACACACATACCTATTAGTGAGGATTTTTTTTTTTTTGAAATTTATCTGTAAATAGATTTGTAATGAATTACATAGTGAAACAAAGCATATCTTTAGGAAAGAGAGCAAACAACAAAAGATGATTAAGTCTTAATAAATTAAAACTTTTTTGTTGTTTTTACTAAATTATCACTGGGTGACATCATTATCTTTGGCAAGACGCTCACGTGATGTTTGAGAAAAGGATGTCAAGGCCGCTACTAATCATCTTTTAAATTTTAGGGTAGGTTTTATAGATCAGTGATCGTTAAAGTTTTAAAATCTGATTGTGGGGTCCTAACCCCAGAATTCCTGACTCAACAGGTCCACGGTAAGAGGCTGAAATTATAACTGACCCCTGAGGGTGGGGTTGCTGGCCTGGGGAACAAGCATTGAGAACCCCCTGCATGAAAGGAAAAACCGCTGGCTTTCAAGTTGGAAAGAAAGCTTACCTGACTCTGCAAATACCAGCTTTATCATCTTAGAACATACTGAAGCTTGCTTCTTTTTTTCCATCTAAAGAATCATGATAAAAGCAACACTGATTACAGGATCTTTGTATAGACTTAAAGGAGAAAAATGCAGAGTCTCTTAGAGTATAGTAAAAGTCCACTGATAATTAGCTTCTATTCTGAATATAGTAAATGGACTAAGAGGACATTTTCCATATGCATCTTTTGTGGTAACTCTCTCCTGTAAGAGGAGAGTATAGAGATGAGAAAGCATATGAACATTAAACATATATTAACTGATACAATCTATTCTAATAAAGTAGTCTAAGTTCCATGCTGACATTAAAACTGCTTGCCACATGGACATATTTTATGGTTTGTTTAAAACTTAACCATTATGCATTGATACATAGAGTGTAACCTACACTTTTAGTTTTATTGTTTGTAATCACATATAATAAATTAATATATTATAGAAATTTAGAAAGCACTATAATTATATGGAACAAAGCATTAGAGTAGTAAGCCTTATACATCATTAGTTCTACATTTCTGGTAAACAGACTCATTGTTTTGACTTGTTCTTCATATTCCAGAATTTTTGTATTAGCTTGTAATTGGGTGTAATCTTTAAATCACCTCAAAAACAAATGGCTTCTAAGAACCATGTACCCCCAAGTGACTGCTGGTGAGTAACTTCTATACACAAAGAGAATTAAGAGAGCATATGTGTGCTACAGAAGGGCACATTTGGAGAAGTTTAGCTTCTCTTTGCAACCGCTGGCCATGCCAATGACCTTGGCTTGACAATAGAAGACAGTATTTAAGTAGCAAGAGAACAAGGTATTCTGGGGCCAAGTGTAGTAGAATCAAGCACTTGACGAGTATAGAAGGATTCAGAGCTACTGTTAAGAAGATGCTACAGTTTCAGCCCCCTATGCATAGTAGGATGGACAGAGTTATCCATAACGTGAAAGCTCACGTTATTCTTTCTGGGATCATGTGCCCCTGTGAGAGCCTGTGAGAGCCAAAGATACTCTTCCTCACTATGGGCACATGTGGAAGACTTGTATGAGTCTGCAGGAGATTCTATTGTCTCTCTGATCTTTGACATCTGGATTTCAGAGATGAACCCTGAGAACCAGAACAAGATCGGTAACAGTGAGAAATGGCCTCGCCTGATCTTCAGAGATACTATTATTTTTGTACGTCTTCTTTCCCCTGATATTATCTCAAGCATTTCATGCTGCAATTACTATGCTGTTTCACCATAAGTGAAATCAAACTGCCTTTTTTTAATGAATAGAAAATTATAGCTATGTGGAAAGTCATGTTGGCAGAATTAACTAAATCAGTTGCAAACCTGTTGGATTAATGCCAATAAGACAGTAGAATTTTGACACTTATGAACCTAACATTTCTGAGATTTGATGATAAAAGAGTGAGGGATGATATATAGTATAGAGTCCATGGGAATCTTGTATCTTGCTGAGACAAAATGTACTCCTATGGACACCTATGGACTAACCAGTTAGTTCTGGAGGGATTCCAGCTAAGGACCTAAACTTTTCATCTTATCTGGGCAAAGGAGTTACTATCAGTGTTTCGATCTTCATAAGTTTTCCAATATCACTTTCTATGTGGAGGGAACAGTAATGGGATGCTGTAGGATAGAGGATGTTAATATATGATGTATGTATGTATGTATGTATGTATGTATGTATGTATGTATGTAGGGTATGCAGCTATGTGTATATCTGGGGATACATGTGTGCCACAGTATGCATATGGTGAGAGAGGGCACCTCTGGTTATTAGTCCTCAGCTTCATCTTTGTTTGACGAGAGTCATTTTGTTGTGAATTACTGTGTGCCCCAGGCTTGCTGGCCCAGAAACTTCCAGGGATTATCCTATTCTGATTTTACCTCACAGTGGAATCACTCATATGACAAATGTATGTACCACATGTAGCTACACGCAGGTTCTGGGCATCCAGGCTCAACTCCTCAAGCCTGTGTGGCAAATGCTATACACAGAGGCATCACCTGCACTGTAGGATGAAGCAAGAGAAAATGCTGTACCACACTCGGGAAGCTGGAAAGTTAGGCTTTAGGTTGCAAAGCCTCTCTACACACAATTGTACCTCCCTGGTTCCCAGCTAATGAGAGCTCTTTGTATTTATAAAATTCCCAAGGCTTTTCACGGTTTTCCGTGAAAATAACAAAATAATCCCAAATGAAAACTTAATCTATATAAAATCTTTAAATCCTTAGGTCTTTTATTTGCTCAACAGAATCAATGAAGGCCTTTATCCACTTCTGCCCCATCCAGTAGACCAGCCCCAGCAAGCTGCTGCATCACATTTGACAGCCGATGGCTAATAAATCTTGCCGATCCCGAGTGAAGCATGCTTGGGGAAAGTCTACCATTCTGCAGCCAGACTTCATTTGCCTAATCTGTGTGATTGGATGGGCCTTCGGCGGCTTCATCTGTGAGCCAAGGCAACACTTCTGTCCAGGTTGGACTCCAAATACTATCTGATTTTTCAGCCTTTTGTGCCCGAGGATGGTCCACTTTTCTCTCTGACCTGAACAACCAGGCTGAGCTTCCCAATTTCAGCATAGACTCTGACTTGATGTTAGGTACCTTTACAAAGATCATGATGCTTAATCTATCACGTCAGGTTAGATCACAACATTCAAGATTAAAACGCTGGGGCACATTCACTGGAGCAGGGGTCCATACCATGGGGTCGGAGCTGTTATCCAACCCATAGCGGAGTGTTTGTTCAGGTACTGGTGTCCTTGTTTGGAACTTCCTCAAGCTTCCCATCGAGGAGCAAGCTTGCCAAGGAAGAGAAAAGCCACGTGATTTCACTTTTCTGAGTTGAATTCAGCATCTATGTTAGTTTATGCTGTGCTGTGAGGAGAAGACAGTTCTGTAGAGTCCCATTGATCTTCAGTCGATACTGTACCTTCTGTGGGATTGTGCATGACTGCGGGATATTTTTTCTTCCAAGTATAAAATTCAATAACAGTATACAAATTATTTTAATGATATCCAGCAGTGTGTGTGTGCCATAGAATGTGCATGCCTTTGACTAGTAACTCCCAGATCTTTAAAGAGTTGCATGTTAAGTCTGCATTAGTAATTTCCTGCTTGGGTTTAGGCTGTAGGATTCCAGGGGAAATAAAATGTTTAAGATTGGTAAAGAAACTTGCAATTTTATTTCACATATTTTAGTTTCTTTCAAGTGTGCTATATGATGAATTCTAGGGAGAATGTAAGTGTTCTTCAGGCTTTCTGTCAATAAATTGCTAAATGGACAGCAAGTCATCTAGAAATGTTCTGGAAACACATTTAACCAAGCCAGAGTTGGGCAGACGAAGAGTCACTGTCTTGGTTTTTAAGGAAGTGAAGTAATTTGTTTTAATTAAATTGGGCAGAAATGGTTGATATACAGAAGTTGTATGTCCTCAAGAATCTCATGCACAGTGAATAATAATGTATAGTGTAATTGAAAATTATTTTTAAACAAAATGTCTGAGCAGAAATCTACTCACTTGAGTAGCAATGCTCCTTATAATTACATGGCTCTTACTTTGGATAACTAAGGTCACTATCAAAATTCCAGCCTGTGAGGGAAGAGTATTTGCTATGTTGTATTGTGACATGTTAAAGACATACTGGGTATATCATAATGACATGTGTTCTGCCCTATAGTCTTAAGCTCCAAAACACCTTTCCTTTGAGGCTAAAATCTGGAACCTTACTTTACAAGTTTTAGGCTTGATTTTTTCTGAGGTAGTGACATTGACAGGAGTTTCAAACTAAAATCAGGTTGCGAGGACACAGAACAAGGCAAACTCTACTGTTAGGTAGCGTTTCCAATCAACACCGAGGTAGGGAGCATGAGTGAGCAGAGGCTCCTTGACCCAGCAGAGCATCACAGCACTGGGTAGCTCACTGCTCAGTTACTCTTCAGCCTGACTTAGTAGTAGCAACAACAGGCACGAGAGGGGAGCCAAGGACAGTTTGTCAGGAGAGAGGAGCAAGTCTGGGGAACATACAACCGAGTCATAGCATGAGTGCAGCACAGAGGATGTCAGCCATCCAAGAAAGTGCATGTTAAGTGCTTCTCTTGCTTAACAAACTCTTCATTCTAAGTCTCGGTTTGTTGTTTGGTGTTTTTTCTTTTGCTTGTTTGTTTCCTTCATTTAAACTTTTAAAAATAGGATAGGAGTGCTATTTTAACATGTGTGTTATTCAAGCTATTCATTCTTCCAGCTGAGCTGGCCTTTAAATTCTCCTCATACAAAGTG
Organism: Mus musculus; assembly: GCF_000001635.26. Taxonomy (NCBI): domain Eukaryota; kingdom Metazoa; phylum Chordata; class Mammalia; order Rodentia; family Muridae; genus Mus; species Mus musculus. The sequence goes on along the minus strand of NC_000080.6, from coordinate 117,563,217 downwards.
AGCCTTGAATGGGATCACTCTAAACAACCCTGATATGGGTGTCACTTTTTCAGCCCTGAAGAAGGAATCAGTGTATACAGCCCTGATATTGTATTTATTGTATATAGCCCTGATGTGTGGATTACTGTATACATCACTGACATAGGATATACTGCACATAGCTTTGAATTGGGGGTATCTGTATACATCTCTGAAATGGATACCAACTGTATACAGCTCTGATGGTAGATCATTGTATACAGCCCTGACTTGGGGAATCACTGTATACAGCCCTGACTTGGGGATAATTGCATATAGCCTTGTTATGGGGGAATAACAATGTATATCCCAGAAATGAGGACTACTGTATATAGGCCTGATGTGAGAGTCACTGTATAGCCTTGAGAGTGGGGTGCACTGTATACAGCCCTGGTAAGGGGATCACTGGCATTCCTGCATGTTTAGTTTAGGGACTCACTCTATTGACTTTATTGATTTGATTGAATCAACAGGAAATCAGGTAGTATAAGTAACCCCCCAAATTTATCTATTTGTCTTTCTTCCCAAGTAGACCCTAAGAACTAACTCTCTCGACATACGGGGGACCGTACATACTCATAAGCCATTCAATGTCATACTTAGAGTAGATGTAATTCTACCTGGGTTGGATCTGATAGATTGAGCTTATGAATGCAATTTGTTAAATGCTGATAGCTTCCAAGTCCTAATATGTTAATGATATCAACTACAAGGCCTTTAATTGTAAAATGGTATTAAGAACAACAGAAAGGTTGGGTAAGATAAATGGCTGAGGCAAGGTTGTACGTTAATAGCCTGACTGAGTTACAAATTGAGCTCAAGGCCAACTTAGGCAACTTAGGAGGCCCTGCCTCAAGAGAGAAAATAAACAGCTGGAGATATGGGTCAGGAGACTGAGTGCTTGCCTTGCATGTGAGAGAACAGAGATTGGCTTCAAATACGACGAGGAATAAAGAAGCACACACTTGTAAGAAGAAGAAGAGAGAGAGATACAAAGGTGATGTCAGCTTCAAGGTCTGTTGCATCCGCAGCTCTCTGATGTTTTGACTTTCTGCGGATGTATCCCTGGAGTGCATTTTATCCTGAAGCTATTATGCAGTGTCCTGGGTCCCGTTCTACACACGGAAGAGGGGAAGAGTAAAGACCTCACAAAAGGACAAAGCAGAATCTCTTAGGATGCAGTGGATGCGGCTAATCTAATCAGTGCTTAACCCCTGTAGGCTTTCGGTCCAAACTCCAACATGCACTGTACTGCAAGAATGGTGCCCTCAACCAAATGACTTGCCTACCATTACAGCAGGGAGTGAAACCTAACCAAAATAAATAGCTTCATATCTACATGAATATATCCATTAAGATGTTTATAGACACATTCATATATATCCTATTAGGATGGGATAAGAAGACATCTCCAAAATCCCTGTTCACTAGAATATAGGATGATAAGATCACTGGCATAGATTTCACAGTTGATTTGAGAGAACATATAAAGCCTGAGAATATGAAATTTTGTTTAAAAAGGATATGAAAGTGTGTGGCTATTTTAAATGGATCAAGCACAGATTTCCACTAAGTCTTTGATTTTCGGCGCTGTGTAAACTCATCATTTGCCTCCTGAGAAATTTGTTCATGTCACAGAGAAGACAGCACTGCCTGGAGATTGTCCTACATTAACAGAATGCATTCCATTAAAGAAAAAGCTAGTTTGTGTAACACGAAAATTGATCTGTGGCCATTATGAACTGGTTGTCAAGCTAATTGTGTTAGCCAATGCCTTGGAGCACGAAATAATGGGATTATTGAGCTGCCTTGGGCTAAGAATTGAAGTTTAAGGGTTCAGACGTAATACTTTACATTTAATAATTTCCTTAGAAAGCAAAGCTTTAAGTATTAAGATATAAGCTGTGGTTTTCTGGCTGCTTCTTGTTTTATGGATGTCCTGAACTGTTAGAAGTCCTACTCTGTGTTTCTAATCAAAAGGACACTTTCCTGCTGGGATAGGCACTTTATTAAGTATAACAGAATAATTCTGAACTTTATGTTTAAGTTCTTCGGAAAGGTCTTCATTCAAAGTGCAATCATAATAGACACGCATTAACGATTTATTTTAAATTACATGTTCATAACCGTTTATGGAAATAAGTTAGAATGTGCCATTTAATTTTCTCATATCAATCCTGTACTAGTTACTCTTCTATTGCTCTAAAATACTGTGAAAAGGCAACTTCCAGAAGGGGGCGTCAATCCAGGCTTGTGTCCTGAACTGCCAACAGGAAGCAGAGACAGAGAGATTAGAATGGTATGTGGCCAATCAAAGAAAACAAATGGTGGGACTCATGCCTCCAGCTGCATATGCAGCAGAGGATGACCTAGTTGGTCATCAAAGGGAGGAGAGGCCCTTGGTCCTGTGAAGATTCTATGCCCCAGAATAGGGGAATGCCAGGGCCAGAAAGTAGGAGTGGGTAGGTTGGGGAGCAGGGGGAGGGGGGAGGTAATAGGTTTTTAGGAGGGGGAACCTGGAAAGGGGATAACGTTTGAAATAAAGAAAATAATTAATAATAATAATAATAATAATAATAATAATAATAGAATGGTGTGTAGCCTTGGAACTTTAAATGCTGCCCCAGGTAAGGCACCTCTGCCAGCAGCAGCTCTCCTAGACCTAAGCACCACCAAAGGGTGACCAAGTATTCAAGCATAAGTCTGCGGGCAACATTTTAATTCAAAGCACCATGATACCCAGAGGAGTACTCGTTAGATGGCATTTAAAGAAAGATCTATGCAGCTAGTTTGCTGGATTGCTAGGAGCACACAGGGGACTAAAGTTGCATATCTATGTTCTAGGTAATTAATAGAGAGTAAGAAATTTAAGAACAAAATTCAAGCAATTCATTATTTCTCTAAAAAAATATTTAATGGGTTAATTAATTGTATTCTGCTTGCTTCACTTCTACTTTGCTATAATAGACAGAAGACTTTCTATATCCACAAAACTGGTCTCAAATTCTGCTTCAACATTCCTAGGTTCTGAGATTATAGGCCACCACCTCTCCCAGCTCAGAAAGATGGCTACCAGGCCCATAATCTGGGAGCCATTTGGAGAGGCAGTGACCCTTGAAATATCAGGAATCAGACATAAATACTTTGTTTCTTGTGTGCAGGAGCTTGGTAAATACAAAACGCATTTGGGTTGGGAAAACAGAAGTTTTGAGAGATCCTGTGCTTCATATCATGATTCAAAATTGAAAGCATGACTTTTGTGCATTTTGGGCATTTTTTTTTATCAAATATGAAGGACTCGTGTGTGTGTGTGTGTGTGTGTGTGTGCGCGCGCGTGCGTGCATGTGCACGCATTGCCCATTTTCACAGGTGAATTATAAACTTCTGACAAACAGTAAGCAAATGACTCATCTTCACGCCCTTACTACCCAGCACAGTGGCTGCCACTCTGGAGCTAGTCGAAAAGTGTTTATAGGAAAGGAATGAAGAGTGGCCAAGCCACCCCTGAGTACAGAGTTCATGATCAACCCTTTCTGGATTTGGAGAATCTTCAACCTTTCATTTTCATTTGTGCTCCTGCCTTATCCCAGGCTGAAATATCAATTATGGAGGTACTGCTTAAAGTTAGTTTAGAGAGAAGCATACTGTGGTTGGCATGTGCCTGCAATCCCAACCTCTGGGAGGCACAGGAAGGAGGAATTAAAGTCTTAGTTAAACTTGGGCTACTTTGCAAGCTCAATTCCAGCCTTGTCTACATGGTAAGATCTTGTGTTTAGAAGGCAGAGGTTGGGGGTGGGGGAAGACTGGGTAGCATTTAGAGGGAGAAGAGTAGATAGGGGAAGTAAAAAGCTAGTTATGACTGCTCTTTTGTTCTCAAAGAATTTAATAACAGTGCTGGGTCAGACTCAAAGACATGCCCAGGTAGTGAATTTGTCTCAGCTACGGTACCCTATATGTTTGTAACAGCTGGATCAGCAAAGAGGAGGGAAGACTGATGTAAGTCATCCACTAGTGGGGCCTTAGAGCTGGGACTTGGTCCACACAAAACACAAAGTCTACACCACATGAAAGAAAGCACACTGTGGCTCCATGACCACTGGGTGATTCTATCCTATAGTCTAAAGGACATGCAGGCGAGAAGAACCTGCCCGATTCTACAGGCCGTAAGTGTAGGTACGGTACCACCCCATGCTCATGTGACTGTCCCCTATGACGTCACCAAGTAGGCTCAGTTATGCGTTTAGTATATTTGTCTTCAGCTGGTTAAGACTAAGAAGGGGTACCGGGACTTTTCACCTAGCACTGGGGTGTAGTAATAGCTGATGGGGCTCTGTGCTTCAGAGGGAGAGTGCTGGCCATCAAGGAATGACTCTTTCACTATTGTTAAATATTGCATTTTTTTCTTGTATAACAAATTATCAGAAAACATAGTGGCTTAAAACACTAATCCTTTATGACTTTGTTACTCAGAGACTCAGTGATCTCCTCGGTTGATTTCAGCAGGACATTTCTTCTACAAAGGACACTTCTATGGTCTCATTCATCTGTTGGGTTGATGGTCTGAGAAGGACTTGGGTATGTAACTACTATATCATATATATCAGGTAACAGCTAGCAGGCTCACTTTGCCTTCAGATGGCAAACACAGCTCCAAGAGGGAAAAAAATGAGGGACATATAAGTTCTCTTGATGTGTCACCTCACATGGCCCCAGCAACATATCCTACTGAGCAAAGCAAGCTTCAGTGCCAGCCCAGATAGAAGGGGTTGGATAAAGGGCAAGGAAAGACAAAGCACATTTTAGTTCAGCAAAGTCTCTCAAAAATAAAATGAAACAAAACGAAACAAAACAAAACAAAACAAAAAGCCTTAAACCCCAGCAATGCTCAAGTCATTAACTTAATCGTTTTATATTTACTACCCACACAACCCCGCAAGTAATGAGATAATTATTAAACATACCAATGAAAATGAACTATCTACTTAAATTAGTTCTCTCCCTCTCGAACAGTCTCCACGATAGATTATTACCCTTTCCCCCCCCAACCCCCTTGACAGAGGCTCTGAGTGTAATGTAAGATAGGTATTTTCCAGAATGTATGTAATGCTGTAATATATTTTATTCCCATGTAGAAGCCTATAAAACAGAGTGAGAATTACCAGAGCCTAAATGGAAATGGGAAGCAGTAGGCTATTTTCTGTTTCTAATAGGTAAGTAATGTGGAGCGAGTGGAGCACCAGTCACTTCAGACGTAGGAGACACAGTAGAGTTTTCACTGTATTGGTTTCAGTCACTTTTGCCCCATGGGCATTTCTGCAAGGCTGATCAGAAATGAAATGTGCTATTCTGAGAGAACCCAGTCCTCACATTTTAGCATCCACATCACCACTGTCTGCAAAACAACCTGATTCCTCCCTCTCATTATTCTTTTGAAATAGAATTTGCTGTGTGTGACCCTTCTCCCTTCTTCCCTTTATCTGTTTCTGATTAGCCCTGGGAAGAGATGATACATCATAAGACTTTTGTGCTGGGCTACCCTGAGAGGTTCCGAACGTTTCTGCAGTGTCAGCTCTCTGCAATGAGAAGGCAGTATTTTATCCTTATTGCCCATCCAGTTGCCATTGATGGTAATGGTCTACTTTTATGGCCTTTTTTGACACTCAAAATAATGCATGATAACACCATGTGACCTCATTTTCTTAGTACCAGTGCCACCGCCATGGGCCAAGCTTGCAGTGACTCTGAAATGTTTGGGGAATTACCTTTTCACTAGGTAAGGATAAGTGTCTGAAGCCTAGAATTCCTTAAAGCACAAAGCCACTTCATAATGGATCATCTCTTTCTGTGACCTTTAAAACTTCTCTCTGGTAAATGATATCATTTTATTTTCAAACAACCAACAATTTATTCCAAACATGGCCTCTTTGGTAGTAGGTGGACTAGGGGAAGTGAGGAAGAAAATTCTAAAGTGCTGCATTGTGATTGCAAACGAAGCCGTTAGAGGGGACGAGGAAAATTGACATTGTGCCATTCTCAATGATCAAGTCATCTGGGTTGACACTGTTACAGAGTCTCCTGATACCAGCAGCAGACTCACTGCTGAACACGAGCCTGATTTGATTTGTTGCTAGATTGCTCTTATTTTGACAACATCTTGCTGAAATTGTCACATCTGTTGAATTCTTTGTTTGAAAATTAGCCACTTGCAAAGAACACCAAACAATCTTATTTTCACACATTGAGTACACAGGGGTTTTCCTACAATGAGTCATCAGCCAGAGAGACAATGAAGTGTCAAAACAATTTCAAAGATACCATCTGGTGAAGGGAGAAGACTCAATGACAGGCATACGCCACCAGGCACAGCTAGCTGGTAAATGACCATTGATTAAAATCAAAGCACTTTGAATCCTCGCTGAACTGTCATTAACAGCGCAGATATTGGAAAGCTACAATTATACTGAGATGCATTGATAACATCTGCTAAGAATATGGATGGTGTTTATTTAAGAGTCCTCTCACGGGAACAGCTGACATTTTGAAAATGTGGAAAATATCTTAATCACCTGTGTCCTCGCCACCTGGTGTTTACAGAATTTCCCTGAGACTGAACCATGGGAAACTTCAACTTTATTTGATAACCACAAATAGGTAAAAACATTCCTTTGTAAATTTGGTTCAGTACCTAGAAAACAGAAGAAAACCGCAGAGAGAATATATAAGGTCATCAAAGCCACTAGATGCTACTGTAAAGTACTTTTCAGAGCTAATGACTTTAGCTCATTTCATACGGTGCAGAGTGATCGTAGATAGGTCAGAGGATTGGGGAACAAACCTAAAATGTAAGTCATGAGTTGGTTGGTTGTAAAGCTAAAACAGCAAAAAGGGGAAAAAACAACGTTTGCCTTTCAAACTGGATCTCTTTGTGGATTGCTGGCTGGCCTAGAAGCAAGATGTAGGCCAGATTGGCCTTCTAACTGCCTCTTCCTCCCAAATGCTCCAACTGAAGGTGTGGGGCACCATCCCTTGATCTAATGTGATCTCACGGGAGCTCACTTCACCTTTCTAACTGTTTGGATCATAGATGAGCACTACCTTGTCCTACTTGGAAAGGAAAAATTAAAAAAAATAGACTTGTAATCTAAAAGATATATATGTTTAATATTAAGAACTGTACTTGATGTCAATAAATTCCAGATATGAGAGGTTTTGGACTCTTCTTGGCAAGATGTTTCAGAGGTAAGGGAACTTGTTGCTGATCTAGACAACATAAACTCATATGGTGGAAAGATGGAACCAACTCCTCCAAGGTTGTCCTATGACCTCTTTGCATCTACCATGGTGTGCAAGTGTGCCCCAGGCCACAAAGTAAAGAGACAAATATTAAGAAATTGAATTCTCCTTGATAATAAGCAAAGACATAGAACTCATCAAGACAACTGTTGGGTGGATTTGGGAGTTTGTAGTGCTTATGACCATTGCTGCCGTGTACTCCAACCATCCAGCAATACTACTACTAGATGCCCATATGTATGGCCTGGGTAATTTACACAACTTTCTCTGTGTCTCTGTCGTCTCTGTCTCTCTGTCTCTGTCTCTCTCTTTTTCTCATTGTTATCAGGAATTAATTTGGATCAGCAAACTTTAGACATTACAAAGTGCTAATAGTTTGTCAAGCAGCAGTATGTCATACAAGAATGTTACTATTTAGCCCTAAAATTAAGTTTCTTCTTCATTTTTTTTTTTGAGTGGGGACTGATAATGCATCCATTACAGCAAAATGGCCATTTGTTTCAGAGGTTCATGAGTCTGTGATCGTAATCCTCTGAGTCTGTTAGGTTGAAATTGGTTAGCTGGGTAAGTGGGAAGGATGATATTCATGTGGGAGGCGCTCATAGTGATTAGATATAATTTATGTCACAGACTGGCGAGTAGCTCAAGGCCTAATGGTGGTGGAGTCTAGGTAAACAACAGACAAGTAGAGTTGCTTAGATTCAAACCAGGTGAGCCAATGAGAGATACCATGCTTTGAGCATAATAGGGCTAATGTAGTCGTAGAGACATGTTATTGAAGAAATAAAACATCATTCCGCTTTTCAGCTGACCCTCACCTGCACCTTCTGTGACATTTTAGCAGATATTTATCCCATCTGTCTCTGAACTCTTCATTCAGCTCATGGCAAAAATATCTGGATGTGTTGGCAGAATCAGAGCATGTTAAAGTTTCTGCTTCCAACCCCAAAGACTGTGATAAGTCATGTGTTCCAAAAGTCAACGGACACTTGACCGTGTGCCTTCGTGAGTCAAGTAACTTTTATTTCTTTTGGAAATAAATTTCAACTTTTGGGAGTTTCAATGGACTAATCATAGTTGGCTTAAAAGGAGGATGTGGGCATTCTGAGTCCGCATGAGAAAGTGCCACGGTTCCCAGTCCTCTCTTCCCAATACATTATTACCTTCTAAGAATCTGCAGAGAGGACGAAAGATTGCTGATTTATAAGTGGTTATTTTATGTACCGAATGTTATCATAGGCTTATTTTATTATTGGGTTATCCAGATTAAATTAAGTGATAAGTTCTTGTTTCAGATTTAAAGATTGCCTCCTCAAATCTAGGTTGAAGTAATGTTTAAAAGGCATCTAGTGACATCCAATAGAATGCCAAGCAACCAACCAATGACAAAGATAAGAAATTTTCAGTAGTGAATTGTATATTCCTTATGGTGTCAGCGCACACTGGTAAGGCATTGAGTTCAGTTATTCAATGACTACAGTCCCTGAGGAAACCAGAGCTGGAATAACTTGGACTGAATGCAAGAAGTGTTTGACTATTTCTAGACACAAGGTGTCCCTGCTAAGAGGAGTTGATCCCACGAGAGTGTCCTGGCTATTAGCACCCTGAATTTCATTTTGTAACCTTCCCCACTGTTCCGTGATCCACTGGACAGGCGTTCCTCTCTGCCATGTTCCTTTCATGGGCATGTTAGCCATAGATGAAGAACTAACTTACAGGAAGCCTGTGATTGTGATGGGGCCTGGAAAACACAGGTGATTGGTAGTGGTGCATTGACAGCTGTGCACTCACACATGCACTGATGATTTACAGACTGTGGGGGAAGATTCAAGAAGATTAAAAGAGGTCCTGGAAGAACTACTAAATCCAAAACTTGGGGCTTAATTAGCAAGAGTTTGGGGCTATATGACACCTGTATGTAAGTACGCGTCTAATTGGAATTGGTCTTCTTAGGAGAAGTATAGGGAGCCATAGAGGAGGAAGCCCACCTTCAGGAGCCCCAGGCAGTCCAGGGGCTGAGAAGGCATAGGCTCCACCTGATGAGACTGATAATACTCTTCCTTCTGTGTCTGTTGGCTCTCTATTGGAAGGACACGGATCCTACAGAGAAAGGAGTCTAAGGGTATGGCAATGACCCATAGTCCTTTCTGTTGCTCTTGAATAAGATAACCAAGGTGAAAACTCCCAGGCATTTAGAGGCACTTAGGGAGGCATGGTTATTGCCTGGGTCTATATCTTATTTGGGATGCCCACTCGCTGTGGGATCACAGGCAAATTATAGTGTATGTCTTCGTTTCTGGGAAAGGATTTCTGTCTGGATCCTGAGAAACTGGGATGATAAATGAATTAATACCTATGAAAGACTGGTTTGGGTTAACTGGGTGACTTATGAGATGAAGTAGTATCAGATCATATACTCACATATGGTGGGTTAACATAGCCTAAAACAACTTGGAGACAACATGATCTCTTGAACGTTTCCAAAGGTGAAATTAAATTTTTTGACATAGATATCACAATATATAGTACAGCTCAATACATATAGTAGCATCAAAAGTAAATATTTATCTTAAGCAAATAATTGTTTTTAAGCAGCTAAAATTATCTCATTTACTACAGACACTATGAAAACTAGCTTAATAGCTCACTTGTTTAAATGGCTCTAAAGGCACACAATGCATGGGTTGCTTTAATCCTCAGAGGAGCACTTAGTTTGCCATTCGTAGACTACCTTAACATAGATTTTGATCACTGGCCAGCTTTGGGATATGATATTAATAGACACATCTCAGAAGACAATGCACTAATGTGCAAAAATGTTTTAAAAAAATAACCTCTTGACCACAGGTGTTTTTAATTACAAGCTAGATAAGTGACCTTGAAAAGGAACAAAGCAGCATGGGGTATCCTCTGATCATTTCCAAATGAGGATCATTCCCCAAGGAGGCTGTGGTTGCAGAACAGGGTCTGGGAAGGAAGTCAATGAAACAGATGAATGGAAGCCCTTGCCTAGCCATCTGTTAAAGACAAATAGGCCCACTTGAACACAGATATATTTTTGCCCTTTTTATCATGTGAAAACTGTGATTTTTTTGGCTCTTAATCCCTGTTGTGCAGAGTATGTGCTAAATAAATACTTGAGGCTTGATTAATTGATGGTGTCCTCCCAACTCAGTATTGGGACAGAAGTGGAAACAGCAGGATATGCTTTCACATATAATCCTCAAATGCTCGGCAACTCTGTTTTGAAGAAAAATCCTTCCCAACTCTTGCCTTTGAGAAATAAACATTCCTAGTTCACAATTTGATGTTGATTTCTAGGGTAAAATCACCTGAAGCTGACTAGTTTTAGCTATGATATGACCAACATTAGGATTTCATGAGTAATAAGAAAAAAAAATCAAACCTGGGTCCTGGAAAGAAAATTCAACCCTATTCTTTTGATATGTTATCCTTAGGATGCCAAATGATAACTATCTCTCCCAAGCCTCCTTGCAGACCTGTTCTAAGAGACTGTGTGTTTCCTATATGAATACAGCTACCAAGGTCACCCTGTTGACAGCTGGGGAGAGAGACTGCAGTACTTCCATGAGTATAACAGAAATAAGAAGAGGACAGAAATAAGAAGAGCTAAGAAATGGAGAGTAGTGCATCTGTTTTATTAAAAAAAATTTCTTCTCTTTCAAACATCTGAGAGAGGAGTCATGGCCAGCTGTAGGTAACTTAAGACTTGAACTAGCTAAAACTCTGAACAGGTTCACTAGGGTGAATACAAGTATGGAAGACAACCATAAGGATATAGGACAAGAAAAGAAAGAGAAAGTGTGTTTACTAGCCCTGGTGTCTTCATTATGATTAAGACATAATAAAGACAAACCAACACGTCAAAGGAGCTTTTATTAAGAGATATCTGCTACAAAGCTCCATCACAAGAGGACAATGCCCTGACAAAACAGCATGGCAGGAGCTCCATTTGTTGATTGAAACATCAAGGATTTCAGTGTCACACTTAACAGCCTTGTTGTTTTACATGGGCGATGATCACATAAGCCTTTCCCGCTCACAGAAATGCTTATGGCATAAACTAAACATGTAATTTTATAATAAGGGTCAAAAAGTAGTCATTCTAAACCTTTTGTTTGGTTTTTATTATCATCCACAAGGAAATATCTGCTTTGCTTCTAGGTCTGTTCCTGGGATACGTTTCATGGTAGAAAGTAAGCCTTACTATATGCTAAAGAATATAACAGAGCCCAAACTGTACAGCAATGGATATCGAACCCTGGCGTTGAAGATGGTGACTTGTACCTACGTTGTATCATTGCTGAAATTAACATCTGTTTTGCAGGTGTGTTTGTCATGTGCATATGTGTTTGAGTTACCCCTAAATAATGATATTTCCTCAGCACTTTAAGTTAATAGGAAGTATTACAAGGTATAAGGATCACAGGAACAATGACATGCGATAAGAGAGGGGTTGGTAATGTGTCTTACACCACTCCTCAGTACTAACTCAGCCTTCTGTCACTGTTACAGAAGAGACGGAAGTACTGGAATGAATTCAGAAGGGACACTAGGGTTTTGTTGTAATTCTAGGGGCAGTTTTGATAAATAGCTGGATCACAGAGGTATTTCAGCTTCTGAAATATAATAGGGACTATCCTGTGGTATATGTATATGGTATATTCACATAAATGTGCTAGCCCACACACACTTGTGTGGAGACCAGAGAATGGTATTAAACACTTTACTCCAACACACTCTGCCTTATCCCCTTGAGACAGGCCCACTATTTGAACCTGGATGGAGGCTAGTAACAGAAAATTCCATTAATCCTCTTGTCTCTGCTCATATGGTACTACGGTTACAAGGGCACTGAAGCATGGGTGCCGGTCCTCACGTTTACACAGCAGATTCTCTTCTAACCAGCCATCACCTTCTTAACAAGACTTCATCATCCAAATCACAATATATTTGATCAAAACGACCAAAGGTACTGATTACTGAAATTTTGTCTTGATTTTTTTATATTGTCTTTTAGGTGTTATTTAGCAAAATCCGCAGATTTTGAAGAAGGACAGACAAGTATAAAAGGTCACATATTTTAAAACTCGATTTGCATAAAATATCAAGAAAGGGTGAAATCTTTGAGATAGAAATCAGATCAGAGGTCTCCAGAGCCTAGAGGTGAGGGAAGATGAGGGCGCACCAATTCTGTAAGCATACAATTTTCTTAAATAGAAATGCAATAAAGACTTTGAAATCACAAAATAGAAGGAATCAAGCAATGTTCTGAGTGTCCTGAATGTCACTGAGCTGTAAACGTTAAAGCAGTGAGTATCCCAGTCTTTTATACGTCTAAGAATAATTAGATATACTACATTAGATCCATTTCATGTTTGCATTTGTGGGTGTGAGTGTATGGATGTGTCCATGTGTGTGCACATGTGTGAATGTGTTTGAGTGGGTGTGAGTGTATAGATGTGTCCATGTGTGTGCACATGTGTGAATGTGTGTGATGCATGGATGCATACATTTGTGTGCACATGTGTTAATGGGTGTGTGATTGAGTGGATATATCCATGTGTGTACACATGTGTGAATATGTGTGAGTGTGTGTGAGTGCATGAGTGTGTCCATGTTTGTGCACATGTGTGAATGTGTTTGAGTGTGTGTGAGTGCATGGGTGTGTCCATGTATGTGCACATGTGTGACTATGTGTGAGTGCATGGACTAGAGGAAAGCCTTTGACCTGTCCACAATTTTTCCCTTCCCTTTCCCCTTCTAATCCTCTCCTTATTGTTATTCAAATTCATGGCCTCTTTTTAATTAATAATAGTAATCACACACATGTGCGCATGCACGTGCACACACACACACACACACACACACACACACACACACATGCATCCTGCTTGCACGTTATAGACCTACATGCATAATGGGCTCGGGGCTGACCATTTGGATAGGAGTGCCGTGCTCTTATCTTATGCTTTCCTTTGAGAACAAACAAGTCTGAAAAGTAGAAATTGACAATCAATGTAGAATGTGGCTCTACCTAAATCTTCTAAGGGCAAGGGAAGTAGCACTCAGGAGCTGGACTTTGTAAGAGATTCTTCAGTCACTTTCCTTCCTGCTAATACACTGTCTGGCCAAGCTTATATTTATGGTCCATTCTACCTGACAGATTTTATGACTTTATGATTTGATGTATCAGTGCAACTTCCCAGACACAGATGCCAGGAAGGGAATCAGAAAAGCAATGCCAGGCTGAAGAAACAGACAGAAAATATATCGCAAGATGGATTCAGAACGCTGTATGGCTTTCAAAGGAACAGATGATAGAAGATAAATCATTGTTAGATTTAGAACATTCTGAGAGGAGACACTAGAGAAATAGAGTTTTTAGGAAGAACAAGATGTAGTGGAAGGAAACACCGAAAAGAACTATTCTGACAAAAGGGGACAGAACTTGTTCATGGAGACAGAATAGTGTTGGAGAAAGAAGAAAGGGTGATGCCAAGATCTGGAACAACACAGGAAAAAGACACAGAGTGGGGATGTTTCACTGCAGACACACAGAAAGCAACTGACTAAGGGATGGAGAGAGAACTGTTTAAGAGACAAGGTGGAGCATGGAGAGGATAAAGGGAAGAAGGAGAGGACACTTGGAGAAAGGGTTTGAGCAAGACCTTGGAGTACATTCGGTGGGAAGCAGAAAGATCATGGCAGTGACAGACGTGTTTCTGTGTAGACTATGGAAGGAAAGTAGGTGAAGACACCAAAGCCAAGAACCTGCAAGAGGGGAGCATGGAGTGAAAGCAACAGGATAAACGGAAGCAATAAGGGAGGAGAGGGCTATGATGTGTGAGGTAGAACACATGAGGCATATCAAAGAGACTTAGTTAGCGAAGCACACGTAAAGCTTTCCAGCCCTAAGACAGCAAAACCCTGATCCTGAAGAACCCATGGTGGTTTGATTTCAGAGGCAATGCATATACACATAGAAAAGAAGGAGGGCACACCATCTCATGGTGGATTCACACACACACACACACCTGGCCTATAAATAAAATCCCCAAGGACTACAGACATAACATCCTTGTGTGCAACTATGTTGTGGCCCACAGACCTTATTTTGCATGCACAAATATTAAAACTCACAAGTTGCTGCATGCTTCTCGCCCCAACACCCAGCGTCACAAGTGTCCAACAGGATGCTACTTAGTTCTATTTTAAAAAAATAATATTCATCTACTTTTTCCTGAAGATTTTGGCTGGTCTTGACTATTACCATGGAAATGGACCCAGAAGCCCATTTCAGGTTAATTTTAATTTGATTCCTGATTCCATTTAGCTCTGGCTCTGCTTGGCTGCCAAGCTTCCTTCCCTGACATCCTCCATTCATACGTTCTAGCCAACAGCACTCCTGCTCCATGTTGCCTGTGTTTCTGGGAGCTTGAATTATGAACTTAGGAAATGGCACCATAGAGGAAGGCAGGCCACCTACAGACATGAATTATGGGCATCTTACAATCTGTGTATTCTAAAGGACCTATGCTGAATGCTGTTCTCAGAGCTGAGCCTGTGGGCGTATGGTATAAACGTCTGAGTTTTGGTGCAATAGACTCAAGGCAGTCTAAGACACAGGTTCTAGGTGGAAAAGCATCCATGAAAAACTGTTCCTTAGTTTATGTTTTATTCACAATTCTCTCCAGTGACCTTCATTGCAATCACGTTTTCTTTGGAAAATTACCTTATCAAAATTCATGTATGCTTTTTACTGGTATTACTTCTTTTTAAGAAACTCCCGCTGATCTGGGGCACAAGCCCCTTCCGCTTGACTCGAGACTCGAGCCCCGGGCTACCTTGCCAGCAGAGTCTTGCCCAACACCCGCAAGGGCCCACACGGGACTCCCCACGGGACCCTAAGACCACTGGTGAGTGGAACACAGCGCCTGTCCCAATCCAATCGCGGGGAACTTGAGACTGTGGTACATAGGGAAGCAGGCTACCCGGGCTTGATCTGGGGCACAAACCCCTTCCGCTCCACTTGAGCCCCGGGCTACCTTGCCAGCAGAGTCTTGCCCAACACCCGCAAGGGCCCACACGGGACTCCCCATGGGACCCTAAGACCTCTGGTGAGTGGAACACAGCGCCTGCCCCAATCCAATCGCGGGGAACTTGAGACTGTGGTACATAGGGAAGCAGGCTACCCGGGCTTGATCTGGGGCACAAACCCCTTCCGCTCCACTTGAGCCCCGGGCTACCTTGCCAGCTGAGTCGCCTGACACCCGCAAGGGCCCACACGGGACTCCCCACGGGATCCTAAGACCTCTGGTGAGTGGAACACAGCGCCTGCCCCAATCCAATCGCGGGGAACTTGAGACTGTGGTACATAGGGAAGCAGACTACCCGGGCCTGATCTGGGGCACAAGTCCCTTCCGCTCGACTCGAGACTCGAGCCCCGGGCTACCTTGCCAGCAGAGTCTTGCCCAACACCCGCAAGGGCCCACACGGGACTCCCCACGGGACCCTAAGACCTCTGGTGAGTGGAACACAGCGCCTGCCCCAATCCAATCGCGGGGAACTTGAGACTGTGGTACATAGGGAAGCAGGCTACCCGGGCTTGATCTGGGGCACAAACCCCTTCCGCTCCACTTGAGCCCCGGGCTACCTTGCCAGCTGAGTCGCCTGACACCCGCAAGGGCCCACACGTGACTCCCCACGGGATCCTAAGACCTCTGGTGAGTGGAACACAGCGCCTGCCCCAATCCAATCTCGCGGAACTTGAGACTGCGGTACATAGGGAAGCAGGCTACCCGGGCCTGATCTGGGGCACAAGTCCCTTCCGCTCGACTCGAGACTCGAGCCCCGGGCTACCTTGCCAGCAGAGTCTTGCCCAACACCCGCAAGGGCCCACACGGGACTGCCCACGGGACCCTAAGACCTCTGGTGAGTGGAACACAGCGCCTGCCCCAATCCAATCGCGGGGAACTTGAGACTGCGGTACATAGGGAAGCAGGCTACCCGGGCTTGATCTGGGGCACAAACCCCTTCCGCTCCACTCGAGCCCCGGGCTACCTTGCCAGCTGAGTCTCCTGACACCCGCAAGGGCCCACACGGGACTCCCCACGGGATCCTAAGACCTCTGGTGAGTGGAACACAGCGCCTGCCCCAATCCAATCGCGGGGAACTTGAGACTGTGGTACATAGGGAAGCAGGCTACCCGGGCTTGATCTGGGGCACAAACCCCTTCCGCTCCACTTGAGCCCCGGGCTACCTTGCCAGCTGAGTCGCCTGACACCCGCAAGGGCCCACACGGGACTCCCCACGGGATCCTAAGACCTCTGGTGAGTGGAACACAGCGCCTGCCCCAATCCAATCTCGCGGAACTTGAGACTGCGGTACATAGGGAAGCAGGCTACCCGGGCCTGATCTGGGGCACAAGTCCCTTCCGCTCGACTCGAGACTCGAGCCCCGGGCTACCTTGCCAGCAGAGTCTTGCCCAACACCCGCAAGGGCCCACACGGGACTCCCCACGGGACCCTAAGACCTCTGGTGAGTGGAACACAGCGCCTGCCCCAATCCAATCGCGGGGAACTTGAGACTGTGGTACATAGGGAAGCAGGCTACCCGGGCTTGATCTGGGGCACAAACCCCTTCCGCTCCACTCGAGCCCCGGGCTACCTTGCCAGCTGAGTCGCCTGACACCCGCAAGGGCCCACACAGGATTCCACACGTGATCCTAAGACCTCTAGTGAGTGGAACACAACTTCTGCCAGGAGTCTGGTTCGAACACCAGATATCTGGGTACCTGCCTTGCAAGAAGAGAGCTTGCCTGCAGAGAATACTCTGCCCACTGAAACTAAGGAGAGTGCTACCCTCCAGGTCTGATCATAGAGGCTAACAGAGTCACCTGAAGAACAAGCTCTTAACAGTGACAACTAAAACAGCTAGCTTCAGAGATTACCAGATGGCGAAAGGCAAATGTAAGAATCCTACTAACAGAAATCAAGACCACTCACCATCATCAGAACGCAGCACTCCCACCCCACCTAGTCCTGGGCACCCCAACACAACCGAAAATCTAGACCCAGATTTAAAAACATTTCTCATGATGATGATAGAGGACATCAAGAAGGACTTTCATAAGTCACTTAAAGAATTACAGGAGAGCACTGCTAAAGAGTTACAGGCCCTTAAAGAAAAGCAGGAAAACACAGCCAAACAGGTAGAAATCATTAAAGAAAAACAGGAAAACACATCCAAACAGGTGATGGAAATGAACAAAACCATACTAGAACTAAAAGGGGAAGTAGACACAATAAAGAAAACCCAAAGCGAGGCAACGCTGGAGATAGAAACCCTAGGAAAGAGATCTGGAACCATAGATGCGAGCATCAGCAACAGAATACAAGAAATGGAAGAGAGAATCTCAGGTGCAGAAGATTCCATAGAGAACATCGACACAACAGTCAAAGAAAATACAAAATGCAAAAGGATCCTAACTCAAAACATCCAGGTAATGCAGGACACAATGAGAAGACCAAACCTACGGATAATAGGAATTGATGAGAATGAAGATTTTCAACTTAAAGGGCCAGCTAATATCTTCAACAAAATAATAGAAGAAAACTTCCCAAACATAAAAAAAGAGATGCCCATGATCATACAAGAAGCCTACAGAACTCCAAATAGACTGGACCAGAAAAGAAATTCCTCCCGACACATAATAATCAGAACAACAAATGCACTAAATAAAGATAGAATATTAAAAGCAGTAAGGGAGAAAGGTCAAGTAACATATAAAGGAAGGCCTATCAGAATTACACCAGACTTTTCACCAGAGACTATGAAAGCCAGAAGAGCCTGGACAGATGTTATACAGACACTAAGAGAACACAAATGCCAGCCCAGGCTACTATACCCGGCCAAACTCTCAATTACCATAGATGGAGAAACCAAAGTATTCCACGACAAAACCAAATTCACACAATATCTTTCCACGAATCCAGCCCTTCAAAGGATAATAACACAAAAGAAGCAATACAAGGACGGAAATCACGCCCTAGAACAACCAAGAAAGTAATCATTCAACAAACCAAAAAGAAGACAGCCACAAGAACAGAATGCCAACTCTAACAACAAAAATAAAAGGGAGCAACAATTACTTTTCCTTAATATCTCTTAATATCAATGGACTCAATTCCCCAATAAAAAGACATAGACTAACAGACTGGCTACACAAACAGGACCCAACATTCTGCTGCTTACAGGAAACCCATCTCAGGGAAAAAGACAGACACTACCTCAGAGTGAAAGGCTGGAAAACAATTTTCCAAGCAAATGCACTGAAGAAACAAGCTGGAGTAGCCATTTTAATATCGGATAAAATCGACTTCCAACCCAAAGTTATCAAAAAAGACAAGGAGGGACACTTCATACTCATCAAAGGTAAAATCCTCCAAGAGGAACTCTCAATTCTGAATATCTACGCACCAAATGCAAGGGCAGCCACATTCATTAGAGACACTTTAGTAAAGCTCAAAGCATACATTGCACCTCACACAATAATAGTGGGAGACTTCAACACACCACTTTCTTCAAAGGACAGATCGTGGAAACAGAAACTAAACAGGGACACAGTGAAACTAACAGAAGTTATGAAACAAATGGACCTGACAGATATCTACAGAACATTTTATCCTAAAACAAAAGGATATACCTTCTTCTCAGCACCTCATGGGACCTTCTCCAAAATTGACCATATAATTGGTCACAAAACAGGCCTCAATAGATACAAAAATATTGAAATTGTCCCATGTATCCTATCAGACCACCATGGCCTAAGACTGATCTTCAATAACAACATAAATAATGGAAAGCCAACATTCACGTGGAAACTGAATAACACTCTTCTCAATGATACCTTGGTCAAGGAAGGAATAAAGAAAGAAATTAAAGACTTTTTAGAGTTTAATGAAAATGAAGCCACAACGTACCCAAACCTATGGGACACAATGAAAGCATTTCTAAGAGGGAAACTCATAGCTCTGAGTGCCTCCAAGAAGAAACGGGAGACAGCACATACTAGCAGCTTGACAACACATCTAAAAGCCCTAGAAAAAAGGAAGCAAATTCACCCAAGAGGAGTAGACGGCAGGAAATAATCAAACTCAGGGGTGAAATCAACCAAGTGGAAACAAGAAGAACTATTCAAATAATTAACCAAACGAGGAGTTGGTTCTTTGAGAAAATCAACAAGATAGATAAACCCTTAGCTAGACTCACTAAAGGGCACAGGGACAAAATCCTAATTAACAATATCAGAAATGAAAAGGGAGACATAACAACAGATCCTGAAGAAATCCAAAACACCATCAGATCCTTCTACAAAAGGCTATACTCAACAAAACTTGAAAACCTGGACGAAATGGACAAATTTCTGGACAGATACCAGGTACCAAAGTTGAATCAGGATCAAGTTGACCATCTAAACAGTCCCATATCACCTAAAGAAATAGAAGCAGTTATTAATAGTCTCCCAACCAAAAAAAGCCCAGGACCAGATGGGTTTAGTGCAGAGTTCTATCAGACCTTCAAAGAAGATCTAATTCCAATTCTGCACAAACTATTTCACAAAATAGAAGTAGAAGGTACTCTACCCAACTCATTTTATGAAGCCACTATTACTCTGATACCTAAACCACAGAAAGATCCAACAAAGATAGGGAACTTCAGACCAATTTCTCTTATGAATATCGATGCAAAAATCCTCAATAAAATTCTCGCTAACCGAATCCAAGAACACATTAAAGCAATCATCCATCCTGACCAAGTAGGTTTTATTCCAGGGATGCAGGGATGGTTTAATATACGAAAATCCATCAATGTAATCCATTATATAAACAAACTCAAAGACAAAAACCACATGATCATCTCGTTAGATGCAGAAAAAGCATTTGACAAGATCCAACACCCATTTATGATAAAAGTTTTGGAAAGATCAGGAATTCAAGGCCCATACCTAAACATGATAAAAGCAATCTACAGCAAACCAGTAGCCAACATCAAAGTAAATGGAGAGAAGCTGGAAGCAATCCCACTAAAATCAGGGACTAGACAAGGCTGCCCACTTTCTCCCTACCTTTTCAACATAGTACTTGAAGTATTAGCCAGAGCAATTTGACAACAAAAGGAGATCAAGGGGATACAAATTGGAAAAGAGGAAGTCAAAATATCACTTTTTACAGATGATATGATAGTATATATAAGTGACCCTAAAAATTCTACCAGAGAACTCCTAAACCTGATAAACAGCTTCGGTGAAGTAGCTGGATATAAAATAAACTCAAACAAGTCAATGGCCTTTCTCTATACAAAGAATAAACAGGCTGAGAAAGAAATTAGGGAAACAATACCCTTCTCAATAGTCACAAATAATATAAAATATCTTGGCGTGACTCTAACTAAGGAAGTGAAAGATCTGTATGATAAAAACTTCAAATCTCTGAAGAAAGAAATTAAGGAAGATCTCAGAAGATGGAAAGATCTCCCATGCTCATGGATTGGCAGGATCAACATTGTAAAAATGGCTATCTTGCCAAAAGCAATCTACAGATTCAATGCAATCCCCATCAAAATTCCAACTCAATTCTTCAACGAATTGGAAGGAGCAATTTGCAAATTTGTCTGGAATAACAAAAAACCTAGGATAGCAAAAAGTCTTCTCAAGGATAAAAGAACTTCTGGCGGAATCACCATGCCAGACCTAAAGCTTTACTACAGAGCAATTGTGATAAAAACTGCATGGTACTGGTATAGAGACAGACAAGTAGACCAATGGAATAGAATTGAAGACCCAGAAATGAACCCACACACCTATGGTCACTTGATTTTCGACAAGGGAGCTAAAACCATCCAGTGGAAGAAAGACAGCATTTTCAACAATTGGTGCTGGCACAACTGGTTGTTATCGTGTAGAAGAATGCGAATCGATCCATACTTATCTCCTTGTACTAAGGTCAAATCTAAGTGGATCAAGGAACTTCACTTAAAACCAGAGACACTGAAACTTATAGAGGAGAAAGTGGGGAAAAGCCTTGAAGATATGGGCACAGGGGAAAAATTCCTGAACAGAACAGCAATGGCTTGTGCTGTAAGATTGAGAATTGACAAATGGGACCTAATGAAACTCCAAAGTTTCTGCAAGGCAAAAGACACCGTCAATAAGACAAAAAGACCACCAACAGATTGGGAAAGGATCTTTACCTATCCTAAATCAGATAGGGGACTAATATCCAACATATATAAAGAACTCAAGAAGGTGGACTTCAGAAAATCAAATAACCCCATTAAAAAATGGGGCTCAGAACTGAACAAAGAATTCTCACCTGAGGAATACCGAATGGCAGAGAAGCACTTGAAAAAATGTTCAACATCTTTAATCATCAGGGAAATGCAAATCAAAACAACCCTGAGATTCCACCTCACACCAGTCAGAATGGCTAAGATCAAAAATTCAGGTGACAGCAGATGCTGGCGTGGATGTGGAGAAAGAGGAACACTCCTCCATTGTTGGTGGGAGTGCAGGCTTGTACAACCACTCTGGAAATCAGTCTGGCGGTTCCTCAGAAAACTGGACATAGTACTACCGGAGGATCCAGCAATACCTCTCCTGGGCATATATCCAGAAGATGCGCCAACAGGTAAGAAGGACACATGCTCCACTATGTTCATAGCAGCCTTATTTATAATAGCCAGAAGCTGGAAAGAACCTAGATGCCCCTCAACAGAGGAATGGATACAGAAAATGTGGTACATCTACACAATGGAGTACTACTCAGCTATTAAAAAGAATGAATTTATGAAATTCCTAGCCAAATGGATGGACCTGGAGGGCATCATCCTGAGTGAGGTAACACATTCACAAAGAAACTCACACAATATGTATTCACTGATAAGTGGATATTAGCCCCAAACCTAGGATACCCAAGATATAAGATATAATTTGCTAAACACATGAAACTCAAGAAGAATGAAGACTGAAGTGTGGACACTATGCCCCTCCTTAGATTTGGGAACAAAACACCCATGGAAGGAGTTACAGAGACAAAGTTTGGAGCTGAGATGAAAGGATGGACCATGTAGAGACTGCCATATCCAGGGATCCACCCCATAATCAGCATCCAAACGCTGACACCATTGCATACACTAGCAAGATTTTATTGAAAGGACCCAGATGTAGCTGTCTCTTGTGAGACTATGCCGGGGCCTAGCAAACACAGAAGTGGATGCTCACAGTCAGCTAATGGATGGATCATAGGGCTCCCAATGGAGGAGCTAGAGAAAGTAGCCAAGGAGCTAAAGGGATCTGCAACCCTATAGGTGGAACAACATTACGAACTAACCAGTACCCCGGAGCTCTTGACTCTAGCTGCATATATATCAAAAGATGGCCTAGTCGGCCATCACTGGAAAGAGAGGCCCATTGGACTTGCAAACTTTATATGCCCCAGTACAGGGGAACACCAGGGCCAAAAAGGGGGAGTGGGTGGGCAGGGGAGTGGGGGTGGGTGGATATGGGGGACTTTTGGTATAGCATTGGAAATGTAAATGAGTTAAATACCTAATAAAAAATGGAAAAAAAAAAAGAAAAAAAAAAAAAAGAAACTCCCATCTGATATGAATCACATGACTTCCCTTCATCATTACTAAGAAATTCTGAAGTAAATATGACAATTCTCACCATCAGATGAGAAAAGTTCAGAGAGGATAAGTAATATATTCAATATCACACTGTTATCTAGAAGGTAGAAATTATAATTGAACCCTATGAGTCTAAATCTATGAATGGATATCAGCAAGTTAAAATAGAAGGAATTAATGAAGTAAATTCACTTATATTAATTAATCAATTGAATTAACATATTATTACATATTATATACCCACATATAATTGATCATTTAATAAATTAAAATATATTATATACAATCATAATAATTAGACATTATTTAAAATTTGTTATAATTACCTAAATTTATACATAGATTACACAATTAATTAATATAGATTAATTAATTAATTAATTGCTTAATTATAGGAACAGAGAAAACTAAATAGAAAAATAGCAGTAACATAACATTAGAGAGTCAGGAAATCGAATTAGGACACAGTCTGTGTCCTTTAGGGCTGCAGAGGTTAAACATAGTGACAGTCAACAGGACCCTTTCACAGCTAAGCTAAGTCAATCAAACATATGTTGACCTAGGAAGGTCCCAGAGGATATCAAGCAGGAAGTACTATTTCACAAGTTTGGGGGTAGGCATGAATCTGGGGGAGAATCTGTCAGGAAGACAGGAGTGGGGAGACAGGGAAGAACACGGACACTTTGCTTACTTGAATGAGTTCTCTAATGAACACACGTTACATGTAAACTTGACTGTAGGGAACCAAGCTGCACCCCATCAGTTCAGCCCCCATCTCTGCATCCTCAGAAGCCTGTGGAGTTTAGTCCTTAACAAGCCCACCCATTCACACATTGCTTAGCTTGTATGTGGAACCAGAGAAAATATTAGTTATGCGTAGTAACATACTACACTTTTTTATTACAGATTACAGGATAGGTGGTTCCTCAGGCTTACTCTTTGCCCCTTTTGACTAAGACAAGCTAGTTTACCTACAGAGAGGAAGACCTAGTTCCATGATTGGCAGGCGAGAGCAGGTGCCATATACCTCTTCCCAGCAACCGCAGAGAACAAGGGATGATTTTCTCCACTATGAATGTACAGAACCTAAAAGCTTTAATAATAATAATAATATATACATCAGCTTCATAACAGTGTCAGGATGCATGAGCAATCCTGTCAGGTGAAAAAGAAGGCCAGCAGTTCTCAACCTGTAAGCTGCAATCCCTTTAGAGGTCATATATCAGATACCTTGCATGTCAGATATTTACATTGACTCATAAAATTAGCAAAGTTAATATAATGAACTAATGAAGCAATGAGATGGTTTTATGACGGGGGGGGGGTGTCACCACACGATGACCTGTGTTAAAGGGTTAGAAAGGTTGAGAACCACTGGCATAGATGGATCTGTGAATAAAATGGGAGTCATGAAAATATGGGTGATTTCAGACAAATCAAAGTGAACAGAGAGTGTGCATCTGTTGCCATCACTTAGTCACAGGGATAGTAAAATATCAAGAGACAGGCCATCGTGCTAAGTGACTGTGATCACCGAGGATAAGTGGATCAGCATGCATTCATCATAATTTATCATCAGCACCATCAGGAATGTCGAGGACCACAAAGCCACCTATGCTGGTCAGAGTTACCTGCAAAACTCCCCAAGAGCATCTTTCCCAGCACAGAACTCTGGATTCAGCACAGGTGAAAAAAGCCTATTCCTTTAGCTTCTGTACTTGTGTGTTAGTGTGATGAGCATTCTGCTTCCTAAGCTTGAAACATATATCAGGTGTTTATATTGTTAATGTTCAATTTCACTCAAAATATTATGGGCAGTTTGGGATATGACAGTGTATTTCCTAACTGGTGTCCTTTGAGTTTAATTAAAACTTGGATTTCCAAAAACACATCTCCTTTTGTTTGTCATAAATATGATTAGAATAAATTTAAATCAGCTTGGCTACATTTAAATGCATTATTTGGTGAAACACCATCACCAGTATCCATTTCCCAAAATTATTCATCAAGCCAAATAGAACCAGGGTGCTCATTAAAATTAATCCACTCTGGAGGCTGGAGATGACTAAGTGGTTAAGAGCTTATATTACTATTCCAAAGGGCTTGAGTTCTTGATATTTTTTAATGTACAAAATATCCTGATTTGGCTCGTCTATCTAATAAGCTTACTCCCAAGCAGCTGCACATACCTGTCCTTCTTCTTATGTGGACATTGAGGATACAACTCCTTGTCGTCACATTGTATGGGAGGTATTTTATCTACTGAGCCACTCCCCCAGCCTCTTTCCTCCTTCCTCAGATTTCATCCATCCCGCTTGTCCATTAAAGTTCTATTAACTTGGTCATGTCTTATTAGGGAACCCAGTATAACTAGATGTACAACGCCACACCTAACATTGACTGCCTCTTTCCAGGGAAAAGGCTGTAATCTGTGCTAGCCAAAGCAGCTATGCCTTGAACCTGGAGACAGCTTTAATGTATAGATAGGCTAGAACATCTCTCAAAGAGTGCTAAATTCTCTCACTGATTATGAAAAAGGAAAATGGTTTGAAATGAAACAAACAAACGAAGAAAACACGTGGACCATTGAGAGTGAGTCAGGAGGAAAGCTTGCCTACAGAAAACAGAAGAACTAATAAATGATGGAGTCGAAGGTTTCCAAGGTTGAAGAGACCAGTCCCTCATAAATAACAAATGCCAGCTTTCAAGGAAGACAGAAAGCAGGTCATGTCCTCACATGCATTTTATGCCTCGACTCACTGTTTTGTAAATATCAGAATATATGGGAATTTTTCTTTTAAAAAATGAAGTTGATTTAATGGAGTAACATTGTTCTTCTGTCTAAGATACTACAAAGCAAATGAGAGCAAAGCTAACCAAGTGACTTCAAAGGGCACATTCATCAATAATCCTGGTTGGATTTTAAAGGTGTACGATGCCACAAAACCAGCTCCATCATCCCATAAATATAACTTTAGTGTTTATCTGAGTCTTGGATGACATTTACTGCCTCACAGGCTCCCTCTGAAAGCGTCGTGTTTACTGATCTGGCAGTGTTTCTCAGAGTGTTTGCCTTTGGAAAAGAACATCTCCTGAATCTTTGCTAAGCCTTAAATAAATTATGCATTAAATTGTAGTTTTGCTATGAAACATATTTTGTTGCAGGGACAAAGATTTCAACCCACACCCAACATTGGCTATATCTATTAATAATTTAAGAAAAAATTGCTTGGACACCACTATCTACAGTTCATGAATTTATAGTGAAACATGATTAAATGACTGAGCAGCTAGGAATCAGGCTTCCAAGTGAGCATGCGTTCTCCACGATGGCCCATAAGAATAATTGGATCTTCTAAAAGAAAAAAAATGTTAAGCAAATCAATCAAATCAATCTAGCTTGACACAACGGGTTGTCATTCCTGCATAAAATGAAATTTATGCTACATGAATATGTATTCAAGTTGGAGGGAATATGAGAAGAGGAATATAGTCAAGTAATGGGGGCCCTTTGAATGCAGAGCTGACAGTTAAAATTTTATTTTGGTAAAGAGCGAAGTATCTGTTATTACTACTACAAGACAAAGTTAATTTTGGACCAGTTAAAATTATATCAGTGATGACTAACTTTATTGTTCCTAATTTAAAAGTACTTGAAATATGTTCTTATCATTGGGAGCATATCTTAGAAGTTACAACACAGAATAGATTAATTCTCCCAAATAATGAGGGTAGTAAAATTAAGTATGCTTCTGAAAATTGAAACACAATGAGGCAAATTGACAAGTAAGAAGCAGCCAGGAACATCTGTCCCACTATCTCTGAGCTGTATGTGTTCAGGCTGTGTTTTTTTGCTCAAACAAAGAAGTTCCTATAGGACCTGGCTACTTCTCACAAGAGTTTTAGTGAGGTTTTTGCAACCTACAGATGCAGCAGAGCCAAGCACTGGAAACTTTCTACTGTGCTGGTAAAAATGCAACTACAAAACAACGACAACAACAAAAACAAGAAACCTCTTTGGTATGCTGCCTCAGCATCGAAGCTCTGTAGGGCTGACTCCCATGGTGGCTTCACTGGGCTAGTGTACCTGCTCTCATAAAAACCTATCTGAAAAAATGTTCAACATCCTTAATCATCAGGGAAACGCAAATCAAAACAACCCTGAGATTCCATCTCACACCAGTCAGAATGGCTAAGATCAAAAATTCAGGTGACAGCAGATGCTGGCGAGGATGTGGAGAAAGAGGAACACTCCTCCATTGTTGGTGGGATTGCAAGCTTGTACAACCACTCTGGAAATCAGTCTGGCGGTTCCTCAGAAAATTGGACATAGTACTACCGGAGGATCCAGATATTCCTCTCCTGGGCATATACCCAGAACATATTCTAACTTGTAATAAGGACACATGCTCCAGTATGTTCATAACAGCCTTATTTATAATACCTAGAAGGTGGAAAGAACCCAGATGTCCCTCAACAGAGGAATGGATACAGAAAATGTGGTACATTTACACAATTGAGTACTACTCAGCTATTAAAAACAGTGAAATTATAAAATTCGAAGGCAAATGGATGCATGTGGAGGATATCATCCTGAGTGAGGTAACCCAATCACAAAAGAACACACATGATATGCAGTCACTGATAAGCTGATATTAGCCCAGAAAATTAGAATATCCAAGATACAGTTTGCAAAACACATGAAACTCAAGAAGGAAGACCAAAGTGTGGACACTTCGTTTCTTCTTAGAATGGGGAACAAAATACCTATGGAAGGTGTTACAGAGACAAAGTTCTGAGATAAGACAGAAGGAAAGGCCATCCAGAGACTGTCCCACCTGGAGATCCATCTCATATACCACCACCAAACCCAGACACTATTGCATATGCCAGAAAGATGTTGCTGACAGGATCCTGACATTGCTCTCTCTTGTGAGTCTATGCCATGCCTGGCAAATACAGAAGTGGATGCTCACAGTCATCTATTGGATGGAACACAGGGCCTCCAATGGAGGAGCTAGAAAAAGTACCCAAGGAGCTAAAGGGGTCTGCAACCCTGTAGGTGGAACAACAATATGAACTAACCCTCAGAGCTCAGGTCTCTAGCTGCTTATGTAGCAGGAGATGGCCTAGTCAGCCATCATTGGGAAGAGAGGACCCTCGGTCTTGCAAACTTTATATGCCCCAGTACAGAGGAACGCCAGGGCCAAGAAGTGGGAGTGGGTGGGAAGGGAAGCAGGACAGGGGGAGAGTATAGGTGACTTTCAGGATAGCATTTGAAATGTAAATGAAGAAAATATCTAATTAAAAAACCCCTATCTACCTTAGTGACAAGGGGCAACTACAACACCATTTGACTTGGCTGTTTGGATTCTTGCCATCAGCTTAATATTTGGGTGTACACACTCGTGAGTTTAACAAGTTGTATTTGGATATTCACCAAGCTAAATCTGGGAGTACATATTTCTCTTCCTGGAAGCAGAAGTGTTAAGTCAGAAAGGTTGGAGGTTTTAGGGCACTCTGGTTTACACTGCAAGGCATACAAAACAACAAACCCAAAGCAAACAGCATCCATTAACTGCCTTCTTTATTCAACTCGATGTTCATCCTTCCCACCCACCCCCCCCCCATTAATAATTTAAAAACTATTTCAGAAGTCAAAGCATCACATTACTGGCTCTGTCCTCCCTCTGGATGGTTTATCCTGTTTCATTTGTTAGTACTGTCTTCGCCATGAATATGGTTGGATGTTCTATGGGTGCTGGGTTCTCATATTTTCATTTTGGAAGGATATGTCACTGAGTTGCCTCTGATTATCTCTTGAACTCTACATGATGAGGACCCCCAGCAGGCACCAGCTTACTTCTCAGCTCCTGCACATTTAGGAGACTGGTCTACTTTGTGAAATCAAAGCATATTTCATAAAGGCTGAAAATTATACAAATCATTGAAGAACTGCAGGTTTTCATCCATGCAATAAATTTAACCTGGTTATTGTCAAAATTTGAAAGCTGAATTTTGAAGGTTAGAAAAACTAACTTCTACAGAGTTGTATTCAAGGACACATATTTTGACAGAGTACTGTCACAAGAGAAGCTTTCATCCCTAAACAAAATTGTGACCCATAAGATGGCATCCCCATGGCAAAAACTGAAGGAACATTCAAAAATACCCTTTTAAACAGATGATCAGCTAGAAAGAAAGAAAAAGGAGGGAACAGCGTCTAAGATAAAAACTAAAAAACCAGGACTCCAGCAGATGTCCAAACTGGCCAGAGGCAGGAATGGCCTGGAGGTTGACAGACTTATATTAAAAGGACTTTGGACTTTCATGTTGCAGCTAGGAAATAGGACCTCAGCAAGGTGGAATACACTTCTATTATCAAAGTGCAGAAGACTGACACATATAACATTTCTTTTGTACGCTCTGGATCCCCAAGCCAAGATTCTGAGAATAGCTGTTGAATTTCCACAAAAAATTGCAAACTTGTAACTAAAGTATTATTATTAAGAAGAATACATACATTTACATGTAATGAAATCATATTAAAAAGTAAAAATAAATACTAAAATTCATTATGTTGTCTATTTTACTATTACTTCAGCTTCTGAGGTTGTCTATGCCAGTTAGATCTGCCGTTGAAGCATAACATAGCTGTGTCATTCTGCATAGCACTTTGCAAATGCATGGTCATTAATGTCAGACTAGTAACTTGAAATTGGTCACAACCAGAGCATTTCACTATGGAAATTGCCAAGTGCTGTAGGGCTTCATTTACTATTTTGTTGATTGTCTAGACATAAACAAGTCATGGAAATTTTGTTAACAATGCAAATTAAACTGAAATGTGTGACATGACTTCAGCCTATGGTGTATCTGAAATATACTGCCTTTTTGTTCAGAACCCTGTAATTCATTGTTTGACTGGTGGTCACAGCAAATTGTTTGGAGTATATACTAGTCCCAGCATATACTCATCTTTGTTGTTATTCATTAATAAAATGAGGAAAAAAATTACCATAGAGTAGCAGCACCCAATGATCCCAGCGCTTAAGATGCTAAACCATGAGGGCCAACTGTGAGTTCAAGACCAGCCTGGCTACACAACGGGAACTTCCATCAGAAAACCAATAGGTTCGATAAATGCATTAAAAAGGAAAACTCAGAAACTAGAATCTATGGTAGAATTATATTTGTTGCTTGCAATAATAGGCAGGCTGAAGTTCCAAAACTGTCAATATTAATGAAGTATAAGACTACTTACAGATATCAACAACGATGACTATAAAGGAAAAACAGAATTCTGACTGTAAGTGACTGCAGCAAACGGCTCAGGGAACCAAGCTACAAACTCTACAGCAATTAGACCAAAGAAAATTCTCAGTGAAAAGTTCTAATTTTTTATCCTCTTTAACTAGACAAACCCATTCTCTCGAATGTAACCTCATAAGATGCTCTGACTCATGTCATCCTGACCCCAGCTTCACTTACCAGTGACTTCCCACTATAGCACTGCTGTGTCTATTTAATCTCCCTTTCCTCTCAAATAATCCCCACTGCCCTGCCTCCTGTGAGTCTCTGACAAATAGGAGGCGTGGTGTTCCAGTGCCTTACTTATCCTCAATAGGAAGAAGGTCTTCTTTCACATGCATGGAGCATTCTGTGAGACTCCACTGGCCAGAGGAAGCTGAACAGAAGGGGTATATTACCCAATTGTTTGTAACCAATAAACTATGTGACTCTTGGATCAGAAAAACTGTTATTGTAAACTTATGTTTAGAAACGGCTATACATGCCCCCATATCTAGTGGGTAAACATTTATCGGAACATCACCAGGATCACGCCCAGAGACATGGATCAGGAGAGAAATCAACCCTGTGATACAAGGAGGATGACACACGTTCCCATAAGGAAAAGACAAAAAAGATTTTTGTTCAGTAAAGTTTAACAGATCTGTCTTTACCTGAGTTGGTGTGGTTGTTCATAGATTCTTATCTTAGCAACATGTGTTAAAACAACAACAACAAAATAAACAACAAAAATCCCTCCTGGTAGGATGCACTCAGATCACAATCTTTGACCTCACAAGCAAAGATTTGCTGAACCTTTGCCAGCATTCAAAGTCATAAGCAATTCACTGAAACCAAGAGTAAAACAATACATCACAGGTTTGCAAGGAAGTGTGACTTGGAGCTAATAAATACTTGGAGGCATAAGAATACGGAAAAAAATGTCTATTTATGGAAATTTATTCCAGATAAAATATAAATGAATGCAGTCAAGATTGTTTCTCATTCCCTGTAACTGCTTAGTAGCTGTACAGAAGCAAAATAAAAACTAGTTTTCTTTCAGCTCATATTGCCTAGGCACTGGAAACTGGAAGTATGGTTTAGCTTTTATAGACTTGCCACAGTCCTACACCTCTTGCACGGAAGAGTTTCACCAAGCAAAGGGCAACTGTACAGCCGGGTATTTGAGGAGCTTCACGAAGAATCAGCAGTGGACGCCTAAGCATCTTGGAGACAGGTTAATGGTTTATGGAGTGCAGATGTGGGATCCCTGATGGATCTTATCATTTCTGGGGCAGGGGACAAGCTACCAGTCATGAAACTAATGTAGCTTTGTTTTGTTTTGTTTTTCTTAAACCAAGTAACAATAGGATGACAATGTCATTTATGAATGCAGGAGAGATGAGAGAGCCTTACCTCCCTCCTAGCTTGTCATTAGACATTTCATCTAGTTCAACCTAAAAGAGAGGAATAAGGTACCTGTTCATTTCTTAGGGTTGTTTTTAATATAAGTGGACAGAAGAGGTAGTGAACGTGAGAACTGTAGATAAAGAGGGTGGGTGGGGAAATTTCAAAATGGCTTTCAGAGCTTGGTTGAAGGGCAAGTAGTCATCTTCAGGCTGAGTTCCATAAAAACAGACTGGAAGATTTGTGTGTGAGAGATGCATTGAGGTAGAAGAGACTGGATCGCTGGATATGTAGGATTTGTCAGAAGGCCCTGTTGAACTACGGTGTGGTTATAGAGATCTCAGCTTCTCATATGATAACTCTGAAATTGGAATGCACCATGATTACACTTGAGGAAGGTATACTCCTGAGTGAGAGTGAAATGAGAGACGAGCGTGTCCAGTTCTACCACTCACGTGCCTCTTTAACTCTCTCTGTGTGACAGCGTCTCACTAGGTTGGGCCGTTTGATTTTGACTTCAAGCAATTCTCACCATATCCACTAGGATTTATTATAGAATACACTATAGTTACAATTCAAGGGCAATCAAGATATAATCCATTACTTAATCATGCAACAAATATCTGGTGCCTGTCCTTGCCTGAAGTTGTTGATAGCCGGTTGAATGATTGGAGACACATCAATGATGTACATAACAAAGTATTATTGAAACTGTCAGAAAGCATGTTAACACTTCATGGGAAGATCATGAAGACATTACATCTATCTTACAAAAGTCCCATCCCTTAGCTGAGTTTTGAAAGAGGATTTGTGGTGTGTACTCTTTAGGAAAAAGGAATGAAGCCAAGGGATTCAGAAGGAAAGATAGGCAATTGAGCATTCTACAGCAGGGAACATGTTGCTATAGATATCCTCCAGGTGTAGCCATCAGGGACCTGAGACCAACAATCCAACAGTCTATGAGAATTAGAATCCTGCCATCAACCCTTACATACCGTAATTGAGCCTTTGGAAGAGGTTGCTGACTTAGCTAGCACCTATGCAATTACACTGTAGGTCATGAGCCACATGTACACAGACTTTAACCCAGATGCATGACCCACTGAAACCCATAAATGTGGCTTTTAGTATCCTGAGGTTTAGAGAAATTTATTGCACCTCAATAGCTCACTCATTCTGTTAGCAGGCTGCTTCGGGGGGAAATTGCTCTCTGTCTCCATGAATAGGAGCCATAGATTATATTCACATTAGACAAAGTTGCTCTTATGAAGTAAATGCCCCATAGCGTCAGAGAGTTGGGAATTCCTATAATACTTGATAGCTGTACTTTATTCATGGCTGGAACATCCCAGAGACCATGTGGGAGATAATTCTCTACACCAGGTACTGCCAAATAAAAACTACCAATAATAAGAATCAGAACTCATATTACCATCATTTTATACTGTACTGTAATTCTGTATAGTTTAGAATATCTATTTACACTTATTTCTCATATTCCTAGGTTCTAACAATACAAAGAATAGATCAAGTCTTTTCCCATATGGGCCTTTTAGAGACTTGGGACATTGCCTTACAAAATAGCTTATATTTAACTGTCTCTTTGATGAATACGCTATTTCCTGGATGGTCTTATTAGTGCTGGGATGATTGGCACATTGTCTCTCAGGAAACACAAAGGAACTCCACACAAAATGTGTCTTAGTTTGTTCATTTTAAAAGAAGCTGAGGTTTTGACTTCATTGCCAGCCACTTGACTATTCTATGTCTCATACAAGCTCTGAAAATATAATACAAAATCCACTAGTGACTGGAATGTCAAAACGCATCTGGAGAGGAGTAAGCCCTGCCACTAACAACATCACAGACAATTGGCTTGCGTCCTAATCACAGTTTCAAATTTGCATCCTTCTGGTGAGTTTATATGGTGGGCCAGGGGATGCCAGAGACACTCTTACCAATCAATCACGCCACTCTCAATGGTTTACAGATCAGAGGGCACAATCTTCATCCACTGGCCAGTGTTCTTTGATAGTCACTTCTCAGTTTTGTGGACTCATTACAAAATGCAAAAGTTTGAAGTTTTTAGCTTCTGATTTTGGAGATAGGTCCTCACTATGTTATGCAGTCTTGGCTAGTCTGGAGCACTTTGCTTCAGAGTTTAAATCAGTGCCTAAAGTGTTTAGGCTTTGCTGGTATGCTTTGATTGTTTCTCTAACAAATGGCTACATTTTCCTACTCATCTTCTCCTCTGTGTTAAAATCAAATGAGACAATACAGGTGATACAGTTTACAGAATGAAGGGAAAGGCTGAGAAGAAGCTGAGGAGGAGGGTGACCCCATAGGAAGACCAGCCGTCTCAACTAACCTGGACCCCTGAGCTGTCTCAGACACTGAGCCATCAACCAGTTAGCATACACAAGCTGATATGAGGCCCCCGACACATATACAGTAGTCTGGTCTGGACTCAGTGAGAGAAGTTGTACCTAACCCTCAAGAGACTTCAGGCTCCAGGGAGTGGGAAGGTCTAGTGGGGTGGGGATGGAGAAGCAGGGATATCCTTTTGGAGGTATGGGAGGAGGAATGGGATGTGGAACTGTTAGAGGGTGAACTAGGAGGGGGGATAATGAATGGACTGTAAAAAAAAGATTAAAAAATAAAAATAAAGAAAAAGAAATGGAAAGAAAGAAAGGAAGGAAGGAAGGGAGGGAGAGAGGGAGGGAGGGAGGAAGGAAGGAAGGAAGGAAGGAAGGAAGGAAGGAAGGAAGGAAGGAAGGAAGGAAGGAAGGAAGGAAAGGAGTAAAAAGGAAAGCTGCTGTTCATAAGATGCTGAGGCCCTTGGTGTTCTGGCCCAGCAGTCAGGTTCGAGGATGTGCACTTTGTGAGAAGATTGGGAAACCTTATGAAAAACCTTAGCTTAGTCAGTGCCTTCCTTGAGTAAATAACACACCCTCTGCCTTGTAATTATAAACACAATAAAATTCCCTGTCCAAATGTGACCCATCTTTAAATGATTTTCCTGTACACTGTCTTTACTGTACACTCGGCCAGTCAGTGCTTCTCTCAGAACATTAAAGACCCCCTCCTGCTTGACGATGCGAACTACCCAAGCATGCCTGACACCAGAGAATCTACTGTTTGAGACATTTTCTCTCCCCCTTTATTTTTAATTGCAACTCAGCCATCACTCGACAGCCTCAACTGCACAAACTTTTAAAAACTAAGATCTGAACATTTCCTCCTTTCCGACCGAAGAAAACAATACACGAGCTGAAGGACTCTGGTTTGGAGACTGTCACCCTCATCGATTCCCAAAGCTCTTAACACATCAAGGAGGGGCTTCTTGTCTTTCGCCTTCCGGATGCCTGTCTAAAATTTTCTCCTTTCATTTGTGTCTGAAAATATCCGTCACAGAAATGTTGTATTCTGCACCCTATACACCTTCATTACATCCTTTACTATGCTCTCTTTCATTATTTGTGTGTGTGTGTGTATATGTGTGTGTATGTGTGTGTATGTGTTGTGTATGTGTGTGTATGTGTGTATGTATATTTGTGTGTGTATGTGTGTGTATATGTGTGTATGTGTGTATGTGTGTGTGTATGTGTGTGTGTATGTGTGTGTATGTGTGTATGTATATTTGTGTGTGTGTATGTGTGTGTATGTGTGTATGTATATTTGTGTGTGTATGTGTGTGTATATGTGTGTATGTGTGTGTGTGTGTGTGTGTAGGCATCAAAGGACAGCCTCAGGTATCATTGCTTTGGTGCTTTCAGTGTTGCCTTCTGAGGTGGTCTTTAGACTACTAATTCATACTATTCTATTTCTGAGGATAATTGAAAATAAATAGATATGAAGTAATAGACCAGGTTGTCCTCTGGGTTCAACAGTCACAGCCTCGTGTAATTTATTAGATAAAGAATCCTTGGGGCAGAAGAGGTCTACAGTAGGACAAGTGGCCCCATTGTATCCGCTCAGTGTTATCCCATGTTTAAGCAGAACCAGCACCTACCTTTCCCCTGCTTTTTTTGTTCTCACACTCCTGCCTCTCATCCATTCTCTCTATCGATTGCTGGACCTGACAAATACTGTCTTAGAATAGAATTAGTGCACATGTCCACCCAATAACCACAAACATCAAGATGGCTATCCATACTCAGGACACTGAGAGCAGTCGGTGGCCACGATGCATATCTAAGCCATGCATCTTACACTTAAACTACTGTCTTGTGACAATGACTACATTGTGACTCAGCCACTGAAGATGATCTGTGCCCGATAAAGCCATCTGTGGTTTCCATCGCATGTGATTTCTGGGTAAGGCTTTCCTTTTGTTCTTTTGTGTTTTTCCCCATTGAACTATATCTTTAATGCACTGGGGTCATTACTCGTTCATTTTTATTTCCCATTGCATGAAACGCTACTCAAGTGACTTGAGTAATGTTCAAAACCAATATTGGAGTGGGTACAAAATGTAATTAAAATTTCATAAAAATGCAATAATAATAGTTACTCAAAAACAAGAAATATTATATACCACACAAATGATGCCTTTGAATTTTTGATAAACTTTATTTCCTTAACTCAGTACCCACATGCAGTATGTGTAAGTACATGTGTATGAATCTCTGTCCCTAAATACACACATGGATTTGCATCTACATGTCTTCTCCCACAAGTAACTTTTTTTGTAAGAGACACTTGACAATCACTATTTTCTACTTATAAAGAACCAATAATTTCTTGCAGATTTATCCATGGGTAAGTTAATAGGGTGAAGACAGAGATGGGTGAGTTCCATTTATATCTTCTGAGTAAATGACTTGTCAACCCAGAAAGCCACCGTGTGCTCTGGCTTACTGTGGAACCACACTGTACTGAGATAGTGAAGAATAGTGTTACTCTACAATGCAACATAACTGACCCGGGCCAAGTGCTTCAGATGTAGCGACATGCATAAGTCATTCAGGGCACTTTTGGAGGTCACATGTCTCAGTGGGTTTACCTCATAGTCCTCATTTCTTTAAATTTGATGTCTGTCACTGACTTAATGCAAATAAAAATCAAGAAGGAAGTTTTGAGAAATCTAGATTTTCAAACTCAGAAGCTCTGCCAGATACAGAGAGAATGGAACATAGGCATCTATACTTTTCCATGTTTATGTACATAGGTACATATGTGTGCATGCAGGTACACATGAGTGCATGCATTCATATGTAAATGTGTGTGGGGTGGTTGTCAGAAGGTAGCTTCCTGTGTTGGTTTGAGTCAGGATGCCCACCTTATCATTTTGAAACTGGAGCTCTCCCTTGCCTAAAATCTTGTTGACTAGTTTAGACAGGCACCCACCTATATCCACACAGCCTGTGCTATGGTCATGAGTTTGCAACAATGATTCTTTTTCTTTTCCTTCTTCTTTTTTTTTCTCTTTTTCTCTTTTTCTTTTTCTTTTTCTCTTTTTTTTCTTCTTCTTTTTTCTTTCTTTCTTTTTTTTTTGGTTTTTCGAGACAGGGTTTCTCTGTGTAGCCCTGGCTGTCCTGGAACTCACTTTGTAGACCAGACTGACCTCGAACTCAGAAATCCACCTGCCTCTGCCTCCTGAGTGCTGGGATTAAAAGCGTGCGCCACCATGCCCGTTCACAATGCTTATTTTTCATGTGGCTTCCGGGGATTGAGCTCATGTCTTCATGATTGTATAGAAGCTACTTTAGAGACTGTTATCAGATTGCTCAGGGTCTGTACATTTTTATCTGTATCTTAAGTAATTTGGACGCAGATACAAAATTCTGTCCTTTAATGGAACACTGCTTGGGACTGAGCTCTGATCTTTATGCTAATCCCTCTGCATCTCCTCCTGTGTCTAATGACTTATTTTGCTCATTTAAGACAGGCTGTTTCATACACCTGCCTCATGAATGAATGACAACACAGAGCAGAGTTTAGTTGAGCTCTCCAGTAGAAAACTGATGTGAGTTACATATATAACTTCAAGGCTTTAATAGCCTTGATATTTATCAAATTAAACTGGTGAAATTAAAGCCTAAGTGTGTGTGTGTGTGTGTGTGTGTGTGTGTGTGTGTGTGTGGAGGTTCTCAACCTGGTGACAAGGAAGCCTTGTGGTAGAGGCTTCCCTTAAGGACTCTGGGGCATTTGGCAACGTTCGTGACATCTACCATCTGCTATGTGTTAGGGGTACCTCACTTCGAATATTCTAGAAAGTAACAATGTCTCTAGGTGTTGACAGACGTTCTTGGGAGGAAAAGTTGTTGACTATTGCACATGTCCTGCTTCTTGGAACCACGTACACAGCATACTAGGTGTCTTCTAGGAGAGGCCCAGGGGTCAAGGTGGGCGAGAGGAAGGATGACCTGAATGCAAGTAGGCCTTAGATGTAAGAAGGAAGGAAAGCAGTGTTCCCCACAACTCTGGGAACCAGCTGGGAACACACTTGACCTTAGCACGGTCAGATTTGTTTTGCTTTCTGGCCTCCTAGTCTATTAAAAATTAAATCAATGCAAAGGTAAAACATTTTATGTTATTTTAAGAAACTAGGATTATGATCAATTGGCTTGAGAAATTGAATATACTTTTTAGCCAATTTCAGTAAATAAAGATGTCTTATTTGCATTTCCACAATTTGGCACACTAGAACATTTACATAATCTAGTCAAGACTTTTGTACCATGTTCTATGTTGATCAGTTAGTTTCCTTATGGTGTTATTTAGTATTTCTTTCTTGAATTTCCCAAGATCCCCCCCCCTCTCTCTCTCACACACAAACACATGTGCATGTATGTGCTTGCCTATATATGTGTCTATGTATTTATAAGCATGAAGACAAGAGGTTGCTCTCAAGTGTCTTTCTACATTGCTCAGGGTCAGTTTCTCACTGAATCAGAGCCCACAGATTATCTTGACTGTCTTTGCAGGACGTTCTGTGTCATGTCCCCCTCCCTAGCAATGATTAAAGATGTTCACAGCCATGGCTTGTCCGGGTTTGGTGCTGGTGATCCAAACGCATTTCCTAGTGCTTGTAGAGCAAGTGTTTTCCCTACTGTGCCATCATCCCAGTCTATCTAACTGTCACCACTTTTGGGACACTCCTGATGGTGCCTAGCCAGTCAACAGTGATCTGTCCTTTATGCAAAAGTAGCAGCCTGCTTTGAATAGACTAAGCTTCTCCATGCAGCCATTCCAATGCTCACTGAGACAATCTATTTCATGTTGGCCAACGTTCTCATGTATTTCCCATGCTAACCTCACCATCATCCTAGCAAGTAGAAAGTGAAGCTTAACCATTTGCCCAAGGAACTCAGGGTAAGTGTTAATGCTGTGATCCAAACCCTGAGCTGATTCTGCATCTATGATATGACAACTGTTCATACCTGGATGATCACTTCAGTTAACCCAAGAGAAGATCTTTTTGTAGGTGGGAAAGAGACTCTTGTCTAACACACTGAGGTGAGGACTTTACTTTTGTACACCAGCACCATGTCTTCACTCTCCTGTGGTTTTATGATCATTACTCTGCATTTTACAATAAGACATCAACTGTACCAAAGGGAGACCTAAGGGTATGGAGTTATCATTCTATGGAAATTTGATTAAAGCGCAAAATGTGCCAAAATATAATATGTGCATTAGGTTCTATCATCTATATATTTATCTATCCATCGCTCCATCCATCTATTTTTTCATACAATATACCTAATCAGTTTCCCCTCCCCCACTTCATTCAAATCTTCCCCATCAACCAACCTTTATACCTTTCTGTTTAGAAATCAACAAATCAATTAATCAATCAATCAAACAAACAAACCCAGAATTTTAAAGGAAGAAAAACAAATTTATAAGAATACAAAATTGGAAATCATAACACACAAGCAAAAAACCAATAAGACAAAAGATGGTCCCAAAAGTAATATGAGACAAAAATTCTACAAAGCTTTCTTTCACATTAGCCATTTTCTGCTGATTGTGGGACATGCCTTTCAATATGCTTCATGAAGCTATTATTTTCTTTGCAACTGTTGTCTATTGGCTGTAGCTTCTTGGCTAGGAAGGGCCCATGCCCTCTTCCCCCTTTCAGTGCTGGAGACTGTCTGGCTTGAGTCTGTGCAGGCCCTGTGCATGCTGCCACAGTCTCTGTGAGTGCTCACATGCAGGAGTCCTGTTGTGTTGAAGATACTGTTTCTTTGCTGTCAGCCAACTCCTATGACTCTTACAATCTACCTTCTCTACCACATAGCTCGCTGAGCCCCAAAGGGAAGAAGGATTTGATAAAGACATCCCATGTACAACTGAACTTTCCAAAATCTCTCACTCTGCATGTTGTATTGTGAATCTCTTACACACTAGATTTTAAAGTCCTGGTGTAAAGAAAAACAAAAGCCATTTTCTCACTGATTGTTTTTAAAAGTGTTAATATGTGGATAACATAACATTTTCCGATATGATTAATTTTTTAAATTAATGTCATCCATTTCTTTAACTTTCTTGATTTGAAATGTTAAAATTACAAAAGTACCTTTTGTTAGGGTTCTGTTGGAAACTGCTGACCTGGATTTTGATGTCCTTGCTGACAAGATGGTGGAGTGTTCTTTGGAATCTCTGCACATCTTATGGTTGCTCGCTTTCTCAAACATGAGATATGAAGATCATGCATTCAACA
Source organism: Mus musculus (assembly GCF_000001635.26). NCBI lineage: Eukaryota > Metazoa > Chordata > Mammalia > Rodentia > Muridae > Mus > Mus musculus. The sequence continues at coordinate 117,522,827 of NC_000080.6, read as the reverse complement.
AGGTGATCCAAGCTACATGCCAGAAGCCTAGCCGTACAGTTGGGGTTTTGCCAGGAGTCATTCATTTTATACAATACATTGGTTAGAGAAATTGTTTTTGGTAATTCACATTAAACTGTTTAAATTGATGCTAGGCTTTTTTTTTTTTTTGCAACATTGACATTAAAATTCTCAAATAAATAAATTGCCAGTTGCAGTAAAAAGAAAAGCAGATTTATACGTGAAGCATAAAATGTATAGAAAGAAAGATAAATATCACTATGTTAAAGCTCAAGGATAGTGGCTATAAATCTGCTGTAGTCCATGTGTTAATCAGATTTCTGGAGAAGCCAGCTTTCTAGCTTTTGACATGAAAGGCAAGGATTGAAAGGAACAGGTCTGATTCATGAAACCAAACCCTTGTAGAGAGTGAGGAATTGATGTAGCTTTAAGTATCCACAGAGGTGAGGAGATTGTCAACAAGTACACTTGACAGAGTCAAGAGTTTTCTTCCTTGCAAAGTCTTTGTGGGCACTGAGAAGGTAACACCTATGTAAGATAAGAACCTGATGTCCTGTCACCAACACTTGTGATTTCAATACATATTCACTCAAATATCCACCTCTCTCTCTCTCCATATATATATGTGTGTGTGTGTGTGTGTTGTGTGCATGCGTATATGTATATATATGAATATATGGGTATGTGTATATATGCATATATGTTATATATCACATATATGCATGTTATATGATTTTAGTTACCAGCACACAGATGTCCAACCTCAAGTTCTGTCTTAAGATTTCCCAAAGACAGGCAAACTTCATTCTGACTTACCTGTCTACATTATCATGATCATTATAGAATTCTCTCTCTCTGGACCACAGTTCTATCTCAGAATAAGGATCTAGAAATGGACTAATACTGTCTCTAATGGAGGAAAAGAATGAAACATTCTCTTTTTGGAAAATCCCAGTTATATATAGGATTTGAAAATGTAATACATATAAGGTAAGATGATCCGTTTTCTTTTTGTCCTTATTATTGTTATTAGAGTATTGAAACCTAGATCTTCTTATCCTTTATTAACAGTAACACTAGGCTTCATGAGATAGCATTTTTTCTATGTATGCATACAAAACTACTACATCATCTTGCCAAAATGTTTTAAAAGATGGCTGTACATTATAGATGGAAATGATGTAATCTATACCAGAAAAGTTCCATGTTTGGTGTGTGTGAGAGTGTGGAATATGCCCATATGTGTATGTATGTGTGAGCACATCTGTATGAATGTTTGAGGTGGCCAGAGAAGGGATGCCAGGTGTCCTGTTCTATCTCTCTCTGCCTTAGTCATTTGATACAGGGTTTCTCACAGAGCCTAAAGTTAAGCTGATAGCCACCAAGCTTCAGCAATCCTTCTGTCTCTACCCCCCTCCCCCAAATCTCTGGAGTAACAGGCATGCATGGTGATCACACCTAGCATTTTATATGGGTGCTGGGGTCATTGTGCAGCAAGAAGTCTTACTACTAAACTAACATCTCTAGCCACTTATACCCAGTATCATGAAAATAAATCGAGGAAGCCCTAGAAACTTGGCTGTGCTTGAGCTAAGTAAGTCACTGCCTCAGTTTCCATCCTGTTCTTTAAGGAAAACGTGAAGGAACAGTTCATTGTATGCTGAGGTTAAACTATTCGGAATATTGAGCTATGTTAATTAGGATGGCTCTTTGCCTATACTCTTATTATGCAGTTTACTTTAAGTTTACCCTGCAGTAGGGATGAAAATCAACTGGGCCACCACTGGAATTTGTGTTACTGATTACACGGGGTTATTACAATCCAGCCCTTTAATTACATGAGTCTGTTCAGGAAAGGAATGAAGGAACCAACTTCAACTAGCTTTCTAAACTTCTTTCCTATGTAAGAGTCTGTCTGACTGTCCCATTCCAAAGTCCGGTAACTTGGCTCATTTAACCACACACTTAGCTCTGACCTTCACCCCCTTTGATTTTCAGTTGAGTTTAACTGGCAGATACATCCAGGAGTGAAATTAGGTTGAATTCAGTCATGGACAAGAAAAATATATTCTGATGGTTTTAATCAAAATTCCTATTTATTGAGTGCTTACTCAGACATGGATTTGGTTAAGCTCCTGAATAACTCATGCCATTTAACAGTCAAGGTTATCCATGAGAATAAGTAATGGGGTTACTCTGTTTCTCCGAAGGAGGAAGCTGGGGTTAAGGGAAGTGACACAGCTTTGCAGAGTCCTATTTTACTGTGTGTTAGGCATAGAACTCCACAGTGGGGTCCTATTTCTGTTGAGAAAAGCTTAAAGGAACATTTCATTGTGCTCTCTTAAGGTAAACATCTTTGTATGCAGTTGCCTTTGCTTAATCAGAACAGAATGAGGAAGCAATCACCAAAGGGGCCTATCTTGTCACCTTGGTATTTCTGGTCAACCAGATTGCTTAGCCATAATGCCTGTTTTTATAGGAAAAGTGTATAATCAAGGGAACCTCAAAACCACTGACAATAGGATGGTCCTTGGGATGAAAAATGTGTCCTTCCTGATTGTGTAGAAGAAAATAAAATCCTTCTTTGCAGTCACAGCCATTGTCCTTTAAACGAAGACATCTGACTATGCGTTAGCATGGCCTTAGCTTTTAAAATACACGTTGTTTACATGGCAGTCATAACAATCCTTCCTTGGTCCCCATAAATGAGCTAGGAGACTGTATGTATTAGGAGCAAAGTCAGTGCATTCGATGCTGTCTTAGAGAAGGAGCTGCTTGTCCACATATTTCAGACACATTTGTCTGTTTCATACAGCACATCACGTAGGACAGTCTGTGGATAGAATCTTTCACTGCAGGTAATGCTGTTCAGATCCTTAGCTGAATATACAGTAAACAGCATTGCAGGAGAAGCTGCCGGGGAAACATATGGCCTTTGTCGACAGTGAAGCCTCTAAACTGTACAGCATCATTAACGATGGGCTCAGCAGATTCAAATACGGACCCACATGTGTTTCCAGAAGCCCCAGTGACTCACATGTTTGCCGTGGTTCGTGCCAACTGGTAGTGCCTTGCTTCTATTTAAAGGTATACAGGAAAACGGAGGGACTGCATGACATAAAATAATTGACATTCCTAGGAGAAGCAACAATATGCCTGCCCAAAGCTGGGATCTTATCATTTCAATGAGTCAGATCATTAAATTTGAATTATGGCCCATAACAATTCGCTAGGCTAAAGTTATGAAAAGCTGGTCTCTTGCCAGTAGAATTAAACCCATACCAGTTTATTTTCAGCCTGAATAGTCAAACATATGTGTCAGGAAGCAGCCTTCCCCTGTGCAATGAAGATGCAAATTGAAAGGTACAAGTTATAGCTCTAAGCAGTTTTTACCCTTATCTATGGGAAAATACAGATTATTAATATGTGAGTCACACGAGGCTCCTGACTCTCCTCTGCCTGGAGAGATGTTAGAATATTATGGGGTGGTGCATTACCTTTAATCTGCACACAAAAGTGTCCTTGGTGGCTTACACAACTATTTGTCTATTTCTAGCATATTCTTTGTTAGATGAATTGCTTGTGTGTTGAACATATTTAACCAGCTACTTACATACTTTCTAAACTTAATTTCACTGAGCTTGTTGTATGTGATCTTCAGAATGTCATATTCCAATAGTGTCCGGGTGCCTGACCATTCTCTCTCCACACCACATCTGGACTCATTCGTGTGGCCAGAGGGCTTCATTGGATTTGAACCTGTTCAACTACTGAGTCTACATTATTGAATCCATCATGGCTTCAACTTCCTAGATTAGAATGCTTGCAGATAGTTCAAGTGCCCTGATGCTAAAGAAGTGTAGGAATTCTCATCACAAAAATTTCTCTTGGCAACAGGTGTAGACCACTATATAAAACCATATATAGTTTTGTGTATAATCAAAACACAAAACTGTGGTGTTTAGTCCCAGGGAATATATCTACAAAATATTGCCATGCACAAGGCTCAGGAAACATTGTGGAATAGGAGGCCAAAAGATTTTAAGAGCCAGAAAATCTGGGAGTTTCCTGTGAGGTTGTGTCTCCTAGAAATATCAGAAGCTACCCATACAATGTCATGCCAACATGACTATCTCTAAACATAATCTGAACAGGGCAATAACAATACATGTTTCATAGAAGGGAAACCCAAGAGACATCAACTCTACATAAAGAGTGAGTTGACTGAACGGCAGTAAACACAAAGGGTAACTTACCTCATCAAGAGGGAAGGACAAGAACAACATAAGAGGGATGTGCCTTCCTTCTGACACATCCTCTCCTGGGATGACTATCAGGAGGTGCCACTGACAACCACCCTCAAGTGAGCAAATCAAGACAGCTCTGGTGAGGCTCCCCCACCAGGGGGTTGTAATTTGTGTCAAGCTGATAGTGACCAACCATACCAGAAACTTAAACAATTAATGGATATTCTTATCTTCTACATTTTTTTCCAAAAAAAAAAATAAAAGAAAGAAAAGAAATTGAGCAGATTATGGTGAGAAAATAGAATGAGAGGCAATAAGAATGCCAAGAGTGGGAGAAATAGTCTGCCCCAAGGAAGAGTGTTCCAACTGTTTAATCAGTATCAGATGGCCAGCCCTGCAAATGGTCATACAGGTAGCATTATACAAGCTGAGCAGGATTAATTTAGGAATACATGTAAATGAATACATGTATGTATGCAGCAACAATTAATGTTAAAAGGGGCCATGAATTTAAAAGGGAACAAGGAAGAATATAAGGGAGGGTTTTCAGAGCAAAGGGAAAGGAGGTTATATTATAACCTCAAAAAAAAAAAAAAAAAGTAATAACAACAAGCAAACCCCCTCCACCTTGCCTACATTCCAGACAGACAGATGTGGGAGCGTAAGGACAGGGCTGCTGTTTTATGTCACCACATTTGAGGTAGATTTTTACCCAGCAATAGATAACATGGTTACACTTTTCATCTGTGGCCTACATCGTCATCAGGGTGGTTTCACTCTGAAAGTTAAGGTTCAGTGTGGAGCAAGTTCATCTGGGACTTCAAAAGGAGATGATGTGGCTTTTTCAAGGGAAGACCAGCTTCACCTACACGTGTTTCTCTTTGGGAAATTGCTTTGTAAAAATAACCAACTTAGGTTTCTCGTGCTACAAGTGCAGCGTATTCTATTTCTTTGTCTTCCTTGGTTTGAAGAATACAGAGAATATGATCACAGACTTTATCCAGCACAGCCTTTTTTATAGCTAAAGGTCATTCTTAAATTACCGATCCTACGTCTCTCCTCTGACATTAGCGAAGCAGACAAGGCTTTAGAGCCAGGAAGACCTCTGACCGCCTCTCGGAGTTTTGCTCTGCCGCTTACAGCTGCAGCCTTGGGTGGATTGTGAACTCCAGAGCTTTGGCTCTCTCCACCTTGTAAAATGGGGTGATGTGGCCTCGTGTGCTTGTTGGGATGGTTACTATAAGATCATGCACGTCAAATGCACAGTGCCTGTCTAGGTATTAGAAGTGTTAAGTGTGTGATAAAGGGTAACAGGACATTCTGTTCTTTACAGTCTCCTCACCTTTAAAATCTATGCTTACCATAGACTTACCTCTCCAAGCAAAGTAACTAAACTGGATAGCATAAAGTAGGGTGTGTATTGTATGTGTTAATTTTATCCATTTCACACACATATCATATGTATATATATATATATATATATAATTATCAAAGCATATATATTATGATAAATTTATCGAGTTTCTATTTGCCAGTTTAAGAGTTAACCAATCTCTAAGAGTTTTGGACTTTTTAGGGATGTGATAATTTACCTAGTGGGACTCAGAATCTAATGGGATCAATTGAAAGCAGAACACATAGCTGACCTTTTTCTCTCTTTCAAGTTACCGATCACAAACATGAATGAAAGGGAGGGAGGAAGGAAGAAAGAGAGGAAAGGAGGGAGGGAGGAAACAAGGAAGGAAGGAAGGAAGGAAAGCTCTTCCTATACTGTATTGGCTGATGTGAATCAGTGAAGGGTGTTTGTATTCCAGAATAAATGTTGATCCTGTGAATCCTGACTGCAGGAGAAGGAAATGCGCACCTTGATCGTTGAGTGAGAAGAGCATTGAAAGCACACTGGTGTCTCGCTCATCACAAAGATGCTTTCCTTTCCTAAGACACATGACGAATATTGGAAAAGAAATATCTTTTAGTACCTTTTCCTCGACAAATATTTGCAAGACACCATAAACTTAGTAGTCTTGACAGGGAAAGTCAGCAGCCATTGTAACCGCTGTGCTGTGAGCCAGTCACAGGGTATCTCTGGGACTGGCATTGTGCACGTGCAGGAGATTGGGCACGCCATTAGGCTCATTCTCCCAGATACAAAGGACAGCCATTTGTACTATATATCAAATATATAATAAAGAGGGCATGCAAAGAGAGATAATTAACATCCGAAGAAGCATTATAACTTAGGGGCTTGCAAAGCCTGTAAATTTAGTGTTGCTAGCAGACTAATCATCAATGCAGGGAGTGGAAAATGAAATAAGACCTTGGTCACACAGCTGTTGTAATGCACAATGTCACTTTGTGTGGATTTGCAAATTGGAAGCTACATCACCTTATACAGAAATAAGAAGCTGCATACTAAAGAGGAAGCATGAGAATGATAGATCATGAGCAATAAATTAGCCTCACATTGTCATAAACACATGCTAAATAAGGGAGCTGGGTTTAAATCAGTCTGACACATATCCAGTACTGACAGTAATTGTGGCAAGCACACAGAGAGCATTGCCTTCCAAGTGGTGCAGCCACTGACCAGGCGGCCATGGCTTATTTTTGACAAATTTTATATTTGAATAGCGAAAACATATCTGATTGCCTTAATCAAAACAGGGATTGGTTTCTTTGGGTAAGTTACACGGGAAAAGTAATTTAAGACTTCAATTCTAGAAATTTGTCTGCAAAAATGAAAAATGTTCTACGGGTAAAACTAAGGAAAGTGGCTATTTTTTTTTTAATAAACAACTATCTAGAATGGTAGCTGTCTTATTAATTTTTTTGTCTGTATTTGTCTATATTTGAAATAGAGTAGTATTCTCTTCAAAGGGTTTTGGTGACCTGCAAGGATGGGATTTTCTAATAGTGAAATGAAATGTGACAGTTACCTAAGACCTATCTATCCTTCAGTGAGTAGGTTCCAGGAAGAAACACTTGCTCGGTTTCCAACACAATTTCTGCTCTTTTTTTTTTTTTTTTTAATTCTACTCGATATTTAGTTAACGTGCTAGATTTAATCTAACTTATCAGGATAGTATACACAGTAACTATATTAGCATTGCAAGTAATTAATGGCATTAGTAACCTGGCATTGTGCTTGAATTAAGGCTAAAGAAACAAGAATGGGCATTGTTACGTACGGTGGAGACGTTAATGGAAACTTCACTGAATTTTGTTCTTAGCACAGTGTGGCTTTCCGTACCCCTGTACCTGTCTGGTCTATTACATGAAGAGGTAATTACAACCAAATTGTTTACTAGAACTCAATCAAGGGTTATTGCAGTTTAGACAGTGGGCTTTTTTCCTGCCATATTTGTATTTTCACTCTAAGAGGTGGTTTTGCCTGGTGCCTGTGAGTCTTGCTTGTTTCATAGCTGTCAATGATTATAGATGTTTCAGAATTACCCTTCCTATTACAGGATACAAAAGGATTTTAACTTAGCCCAAAGGTATGTAAACAGAGGAAGCTCTGGAATGCGGGCTTAAAAATGCATCCAGTGACTTTTCCATGGGAAAAATGTGTGAACATGGCCTTTCCCACTGTTTTTGGATAATGGTGCACATTTTACTCATGGGTACTTTTGTCTGAATTTAGAGTTAGATCCCCAAGGGACCACTGACATCATCTGGAGACATTTTTTATCTGGCGTGGCTCAGAAGGGGATGGGAGATGATAGTGGCAGCTTTTAGGCAGGGACTAGACATAGTGCCCAGTATTCTGCAATGCAGAAGGCACCTGACTATGACAAAGAGTTATTTGCAGGCAAATCACCTCAGGACAGCATCTGAGAAACACTGAGGCAGAGTCAGGGCACAATAAGCTGTTGTGACAAAGAACAACTGCCTTTTCTCTCACATAATCGTTGGTCTCCACGTTCTAAACTCAACAACACAACTCTCACTCCATGAGTTTGTTTTAACTCTACACTTTTGTTTGTTTTTATTTAAAGGACACAAAACCCTTTGTGACACTCTACAGACACCAGAAGGGGCACAAGTCTTCCCGCCTTTTCTAACGATGCAGTCAAGGTAGCATTGGCTTAGGAACCCAGGACCCTAAAGGTGAAATTTTAGTTTTGCAAACAGAATTGAGCTTTTTAGCCGCTTTTCTTTCTTTCTTTCTTTCTTTCTTTTTTTTTTTTGTATTTTTTTCTTTTTTTAAAATTTTTTATTAGGTATTTTCCTCATTTACATTTCCAATGCTATCCCAAAAGTCCCCCATACCCCCCCACTCCCCTACCCACCCACTCCCCCTTTTTGGCCCTGGCATTCCCCTGCACTGGGGCATATAAAGTTTGCAAGTCCAATGGGCCTCTCTTTCCAGTGATGGCCGACTAGGCCATCTTTTGATACATATGCAGCTAGAGACAAGAGCTCCGGGGTACAGGTTAGTTCATATTGTTGTTCCACATATAGGGTTGCAGTTCCCTTTAGTTCCTTGGGTGCTTTCTCTAGCTCCTCCATTGGGGGCCCTGTGACCCATTCAATAGCTGACTGTGAGCATCCATTTCTGTGTTTGCTAGGCCCCGGCCTAGTCTCACAAGAGACAGCTATATCTGGGTCCTTTCAGCAAAATCTTGCTAGTGTATGCAACGGTGTCAGCGTTTGGAAGCTGATTATGGGATGGATCCCTGGATATGACAATCACTAGATGGCTCATCCTTTCGTCACAGCTCCAAATTTTGTCTCTGTAACTCCTTCCATGGGTGTTTTGTTCCCAATTCTAAGAAGGGGCAAAGTGTCCACACTTTGGTCTTCATTCTTCTTGAGTTTCATGCATTTAGCAAATTGTATCTTATATCTTGGGTATCCTAAGTTTCTGGGCTAATATCCACTTATCAGTGAGTACATATTGTTTGAGTTCCTTTGTGATTTTTAGCCGCTTTTCTATCTGTGTGCCTCTCTTCGTTTCTCTCTTGATTTCACTGATAGGTCTGAATACAGAGCCATAAGTTTTTATATTAATGTTATTCGTTATATATATTAATATATGTTAATGTAATCATTTGAATTCTATAGAATAGAATTGGAGAATAACTTTCTAATAATTAAAGTATTTTTGATCACGCTAGCTTAGTATACAACATGAGAAAAATTAATCCATTAATTAACTTTTAACATGGGTAGAGGAAGAACTATCATGTTAGGGTTGTCATACAGAGAGAAGTAAGCAAAACCTGTTTATCTTTAGCAAAAAATAGAAACTTATTTACATTCCAGAGGTGAGAGTATAGGTGATGGCATAAACTAGTTTTTTGTTCTTTTATTTTTATTAGATATTTACTTTATTTACATTTCAAGTGTTTTCCCCTTTCCTGGTTTACCTTCCAAAAACTCCCTATCTCCTCCTCCCTCCCCTGCTCACCAAACCACCCCCCCCCTGCTGCTTCCTGGCCTTGGGATGGTGGGGGCTAATGCTCATGCTAATGAGGGAATTTCTGTTTTGTCATATGACCAAGGGGAAATCTTGACGATTTCCAAGCAGGGAATTGTAGGAGTAAATAGGACCGTGAATAAGCTAATCAGGAAGGCTATTGACTGAGTAGATTGTGAGAACAATTCACCCATGGAGACTAGATACTGAGAGCTTTAAAGGAGTTAATAAATGAGACAGGGAGATGCTTGGCACGGTATTCCTGGGCCATCACAGAGTGTGCAAAATGCAGCTGGAGCCCATCCCAGGTGGCTCAAGGTATCTGGAGGATGCTATATCTGTGAGCAGAGCTCTACGTTGAGAAGGAAGAACGCCCAGGGAGAAATATGCATTCTATTTTGGACTTAAAACATTGAGGGATGAGGAGGATGTTCAAGTAGACATTTCTACCAAGGAATTCATATTAGAAGAAAATTAAACAGTGAAGTTCGAGATGATAGAATAATTTAGAAAGGTGAGAATCATTTATCTGAAGATGATTATTGGATCCCTGGAACTTTTCTAAGACTCTAACTGGAAAGGAAAAAGGAGAGCAAACGATTGGATCTTAGGGAATGGACTCGCTTGAGGGCATAAAATAGAGGAGGAAAAAAATGAGAGACAGGGGAAGGAGAGAGGCTGCTTTGTCACTGAGGGACAGAAGCAGAGCAAGGATTAGAGGGAAAGAAACAGAGAGAGAGAGAGGAGCTTTGAAAAGCAGGGGTTGTCAAGATTGAGGAGGAGAAAGGAGGAGAGCACTTGGGTAGGCAGATAGATAGGAGGCTACCATCATAGACAGAGTGTTATGAGAGAAGGTAGATGGTAGGACACAGATACTACGCAGGGAAACAAGTGAGAGAAAGAAGCAGGCCATGATGGGGTGTATTCTAGTCTCTAAGCATGTCTCTGGACAGCAGAAAAAGAACTCAAGAGGCTGAGACAGGAGGATCATGAGATACAAGCCAGAATGTGTTCCCTAGTGAGACACTGTCTCACCACAACCATCCCAAAAAGGAGAAGGTAAAGCCTCAGTTTCTTCAGTGTGTGCTTTCTTTATCTTCTGTTCCAGAACCATGGGTCCTTAGGCTTTTGAGGCAGGCATTTTATTGACAGAGAAATTTCCCCAGTCCTGTTTTTATACTTGAGCTGTCACAAGGACTTGGGTTTCTTCCTAACTTGCTGAGGAAGGTGACCCTCTAGGCCCTTCATAAAAGCAGATGATATCACAGGAAGTGGGAATTGATGAGACTATCAGTTTATAACCTGTCTTTTTGTTTTGAAACTGATTCATCAGCTAAATTTCATATGGAGAGACACAGAATATACAGGAAAGCAGTCTTTTCGGATCAGAAGACCTAATAGAAATGAGCTCAAGGTAGTGTCTTAATTTTACTACTACTACTACTACTACTACTACTACTACTACTACTACTACTCTGATCTATAAGTTAATTGGTATTAATTTTAGGTCATTTTAAGACATTTGCTGACTAAATCTTGAAGTTCTAGTATATATTTGGTCCTGAAAACACATTAAAAACACAGATTGAGAAAACGCCCACCCCTGGAAATAATTCCCTGTCAACTATAATCAATGTATTTCCTTGGGATCCAAGCGCTTTATGAGCTAGATGTGCAGTTTTGTGTTTTTAGCGTTTGAGGAAGTCAACACTCAGTAAGATTTATGATACGCCATACCCCAGATTGCTGGGTAGATCAAGCTGGGATTACAAGCAAATGTTTCATTCCAAAGCCAGTTTCACAACCCAGCTTCCCAATGTCTCCGTGAGCAGATCTAAATCAAATCTCCCTCTCAGGGCTATGAAACCAGGGCCAGTGCATCCTGAGGTTCCTGCTCCTACGAAGGCCCTCACAGAGGAACAAAGCCTCTTGTCACCTACCCTTCCCAAGTCAGCACTTGCTCAGCACAAAGCTAGCCTTATGAGCCAGGGTGAATTTGAGATAAACGGGCAGCCAAGGATGGCGCTGACATTCTGATCCTCCTGCTTCTACCTCCTAAGTCCTGTGACTACAGGAGTGCACCACACAACCCAGTGTATGACACACTCTCTTTAAAGGCCTTAGACTAATTCCAGCTTGCAGCCAGTGGCTCCATGGTTCATTGGAAAGTATCTCTATAGGACATTTTCACCCAAGGTACTGCCTGCATCTTGAGTATGCAGGGATTTTGGCTCTGTCTTGCTAATTTATATTGCTTTGGGGTCCTTCTTGCCCCCACTTTCTTCCCCTTCCTTTTCTCCCTCTTTCTCCTTCAAAAAAGTAAGGGAGATAGAAGAAGGAAAATAGACTTTCTCTGGAAATAAACAAATTTCCCCTACTGTAATCTGCTTATGAATACTAAAAATGTAATAGGGTTAGATTAATCTTGTACAAGACACAGCATACTAGTCTTTTCATGCATTGAGCAAAGACAGAGCCTTGTGGGTTGGGAATAAACCCTACCTTGTGTCAAACACACATGAACGTTGCTCACAAAGGTCTTGTTGGTATGCTACAAAAGATGAAATAATTTCTAGAATGACAAGATAAAGCAATTTCAGGGCCCAGGAGAATCTAAAGGCACACTTAACACTCTCCCAGTGGGCTTATCCTTAGGTGGCAAAGAAGTAATTGCCCAAAGAGCTGACACCTCTAACATTCAGTGTGAGCATTTACTTTGGTCTTAGGTTGCCGAGAACTGTCTCATTTATTTTGAAACAAAATAATCAACCACCAGAAGACAGAAACCTTCCCGCCATTCCCCCCTTTTGCCAGAGACAGATTCCCATCCCAGTTTTATTATCTTTCAGTGGACAACACTGCATGGTTTTCGGAACGCTAGGTCAATGGAACAACACACTTTCCTATTAACTTAAAGGCATTTCACAGCTTACCTCTGATTTTATGGCACTTCTTGTAGCTTCTGCCAAGAGGGAAAAATTTTGCCTTCATAGCAGGAGCCTGACAAGTTATTTCAACTATATTATCAGCAGCTATAGTCAGTTGCTCTTTTTGTATTTTCCAATGTTCCTGAGAAACTTGGGGTCAAAATACTGGAATTTGGGGACAATAGTAGAGATGGGCTTGCCCTTAGCTCTCTATTAAGAAAAACATCACCAGGAAAAGTTTCTGCCAAATGCAAACACTTGACAATGCAGACCCAGTTCAATGATGAGAAAGTCAGCCACTACCTGTAAATCAAGCAGCCAGCATAGACGAAGCCAGTATGGCTAATTCTGCCTTCAACAAATGCTGGCACATTAGTCTGAGCCTAAGATTTTAAGAAAGCAGAGCCTGCAGGATGAACTAAGGCACTAATAATGTATTTCATCACTTCATCAACAGAAACCTGGAAGTTACTCAAGGAGACGACCAAAGTGAGACAGTAGAAACCTGGGAAGGATGTGATGTGAGAGAGTGCTGCCCTGGCTACTCTATCCGATGTTGCTAGGGGTGTGAGTAAGGCCTGGTAAGGATGCTTGCTCAGTCCTGTGCCAGCCTTCCAGAGAAGCGCTGCAAGGACAGACCCACCGAAGACAGAAACGCATCTTCCTGAGACATCCTGTTTCCATCCCTCTTGAGAGAAGCTTCATCCCACGAACTTACACATCGCCGTGGTCCCTTTGAAATCACTCAGTGAGCTAAACTACCATAGCTGAGTTCGACTCTCCATATTCAGAGAGGAAACAGGAATGGCACCCACGAGGAAAGAAAAGAGGGCATGAGAGAAAGGAGGTAGACCAAAGGATCTGGGAAGAGGCCTCCTGTAGGGTAATTTCAAGTTGAAATTTTAGAGCCCAGTGCAGGTCTGCGCTTCCCAATAGGCAAGAAAAATCAAACTAACCAACCTAACAAACACAAAAAAACAAACAACCGTCTCAAGCCAGAAATATTGTATTAGTGATTTTCTTAAACTCACACACAAAAGAAACCTGGTGGAGAGTTACAGTGTGCTTATGGGGTACTGCACACTTTAAGACAATAAATGTCACTCTTGTTAGCATCAGTGAGACACTGAATTTCCTTAAGTTACTTCCTTCACCTCCAACATTGGATCATGATTTGCTGACGGAGTATATGCCACAGGGGGCTCTACGGAATCTGTGGAGAAATGATAAATTTTACAGTGGACAGAGGAGTGTGCGGATGGCGTGTTCTTCAGCCAGAGGCATACATGTTTAGCCTCTCTAATGCTCCTTTTAAACAGATTGCATTTATTTTTTTATATATACATGTGTGTACATGATACACATGCCCTGAAACACGTGTAATGGCAGAACAACATGGTAGCTTTCCCTCCCTTCCACCTTATTGGGGATGGACACCTTATTTATTGTTCACTGCTGCATAGCTAGCTCATCTTAGCTGGCCTGTGGGCATCAGGCCATTTTCCAGTGTTTGCCTCCAGAGGTGTGCTGGGATTATAGATGCTTTTACAACATCTCCCAACTGTTGTATGGCCTCTGGGGTTCTGACCTCAAGTACTCTACGCACTGAGCCACTCCCCTGGATACTTTTCTATTGTTTAAAACAACCCAGCTTGTGGCCTATCTGTTACTTCAGAGCTAAGAAACTAATACATCTTATCATGAATAAGCACCAAAACCATGTTTGAAACAAGCTACAAAGCTCCGTGATTTTATCTTCTGGACGTCTGTAACCAGAGCTGAAAGAAACTAATTTTGAAAGAAATCAATGTACAAATGCTTTGCTCTAAACATTCCAAGCAAAATACCATTAATTTGAGCTACTTGTAAGGAAAGTATTTCTAAAACAGAAAAGAATTAGTGGCAAAGTGTTCCCATACATCCACGTGTTGTCTGAAAAAGTCAGTTTAATGAAAATCTGAGGATGGTTCTGGTGTTGTTCATTGACAAATCCTATGCACTGCAGGATAAAGTCCACATTCTCTCCAGTGGCCTGGGAAGCCTTGGTGAGGGGGCTCTCTCTTCTTTCCTCTGCATCTCCCATGGTTCTCCTACTTCTGCCTGTGCCTAGATCTGCAGAACCACATGCAAATAACGGCTCTCATCTGTGAGGCTGCACGTTCTGTGTGTGCTCAGTCCCCAGCCTGTGGGGGTAGTGTTACCATCTTACTCAACTTCTGCCATCGAACAGCTGCTCAATAGTGACACACACACACACACACACACACACACACACACACACACACACACATCATATGTCCTATAGGTGTGGCAATAGTTATAAAGGTGTAGTTTATGTTACATGCTCACAATCACAATTAGTTTTTTTTTTTTTTTTTTTTTTTTTAAGTTTGGGTTTCAATACCAAAACCCATTCTCATTGTCTTTTCTGGGACGAAACTTACTCATCCTTCAATACCTAGGAGATGTCAGGTCAGATGGAAACCTTCCCAACCCTTCCAGGTAGAGGATAATAGTTCCACCTGCTAGTGTCCCTGTTCAGGTATCAGTATTGTACCTTTATCATTTGGACTGCACATTTGACAGTTTAGTGTGCCTTACTTGTAGCAGTTATGAACACTGACACAGTGGATAGTCAAGCCTTGCTATTGGAAGAAGAAAATGGATATGTCCTCAACCTCATTTCTTGGTTTTCAATCCTTTTTAGGAGCTGGGAAGCCCCAGCAAGGCTTCTTGTTAGAGCTGGCTGGGGACGTTCATGGGACTTGAGAGCAGGAAGTAAATTCTGTGACAAAGAAATACCATCAGGTCTCTGTAGTGACCTTCAGGGCTGTCCCTTTGAATGTCTCCATACTTTTGTCTTTCATTGTGTAGAAGTTGAGACTTCCTCTCCCCATACTTCTTAAACGTATTTGAAAGCTAAAGATTATACTAGAATTGAAGGTTGGATAACTTATCCTAAGCATTAATTCATGTCTCAAGACAACATTGCCTCCTGTCTTGGAAGAAGACCCGGACTAGTTGCAGAATTTGAGGATATAACATCTTGTTGAACTACAGGGAATGGAACTTTATATATTGCTTTTGGTTATGAGAACTATTATATGGCACTGTGGGCAGAGTTGGAGACTTCATACCCTTGGTGAAATTAAGATTGGCTTACCTGGAAACAAATGCAAATTCCTGAATAATTCATTAAAATTTACTGACACTGTCAGGGTAAGTGATTATTTTAATGGGTGACTAGATTAAGGAAGGAAAAAAAAAAGCATTTAGGATGCTGGGCCTCCTTCTGACACTTCATGCATATTCTAAAACTTTGAGAATCTTGTATAACCATGGCTTGGTGGGGGAGACCACACTAAATTAGCCAATGAATAGAATCCAGCTTCAGGGTCCAAAGTGATAAATCAGGAGGAAATGCATCCTGGTGGTTGCTGCAGAGGTGGGAAAAATACTCCTTCAGAGATGTTCTTCAATTCAGCCCTCTCTTCCCCTTAATCGGCAACAGAGTCCCAAAGCCACATGGAACAGTGCTAAAATCTCTTCAAAGTTCTGTCATTGATTTTGTCTCTGGAATCCTGACCAAAAATTCAGTAACAGACAACAACACCTTGTCCTGGGATAGGCAGGGCAGTAAGAGATGGGAAGTCCTCCCTGCTGACTGGATAGGGGTGGGGGAAGAAAGAAAGGAAAGAAAAAAATGAGATCTGAACAGGAGCAGGAAGAACACAGAGAGGGAGAGAGATCATGAGGGAAAAATCTACCTCTTGGGAGGTGGACACTGGGAAGGATCAGAAACCGCGTGAAACTCACTTTATCTGCAGAGCTGCCTCTGTGCCGAAGGTTAAGAAGTTTGACTTAGAGAAATTTCTCCCGAAACACTTCTGTTTCCATTCAATAGGACTTAGCACTCAATTACCAGGCCAATGATAAGTGGCTGGCTTTGCTGTGGAGGTCTCCTTAAGAGGGGTCAGCCCTTTCAGACAGGATGTGATCGCGGTACAGAGATAACCTTGACCCTGCATCATGAGGGGCACCTTGGCTGGGAAGTCACATCTACTACCCCACTTCCCTTATTCTGCTTTTCTAGAGTGATTTCCATTCAGGATTTAAAAAATAGTGTGTGCATGTGTATGTGTGTGTGTGTGCACACATGTATGTCAAGTGAATATAAGAAGTTCCAACTTCCTGCTTCATTCTTCCTCATGCTTTGTCTCACTTTTCCTTACACGTCCAGCCCACGGTGTTTTATGAAGATGATATCATTCATTCCTTCTGAAATCTTAATAAAAGACATTCAGTACACGCTTAGCATCATACTGAAGGTTTTATTTTGGGGATAGCATGGGTCTTTTAAAATATATAGTCTAACATTTTATGTTAGAGAGAGCTTTTACCTGGTCTTAAATTGCCTCCACATTTACATGGTACCCAACCCCCAGAAGTGTTTCTCATTTAATTGAAATGATACCTATTATGTGCCAGACTTAGTTCTAGGCTCTGGAAACGAAGAAGTGAAGGCAAGTCTGTGCTCTAGTTGGGAGGAAAACAGAGAAGCAAAGACAATCCTGTGCTTGGATTGGGTGGGAGACAAAAAGATAGATACACAGACAGACAGACAGACAGACAGACAGACAGACAGACAGATAGATAGACAGACAGATAGATAGAGTGTGTGATTAGTGATGATTGCTCAAAAGAAGAAGAAAGAACAAAAATATTAGAGTGTGTGTGTGTGTGTGTGGGGGGGGGTAGTGGTTCATGCTTCTGATGTCTCATCTTAGGTGTTTGCCAGGCATTACTAGGCATAGGATACTTGGAGTGGTACTTAGAGGGCAG
This sequence comes from Mus musculus, assembly GCF_000001635.26. Taxonomy (NCBI): domain Eukaryota; kingdom Metazoa; phylum Chordata; class Mammalia; order Rodentia; family Muridae; genus Mus; species Mus musculus. Next base: position 117,505,389 of record NC_000080.6, on the reverse strand, counting down.
TGCAGGGCCAGACAGCCGGTGGCTATGAGAAAGAGCATCTTAGTCCAGGGAAATCAAGTAGGAAAGTTCAAATTCAGGAAACCAGATCAGGAGGGAATGGGGGCAGAATGTAGATGACGGCCCAGGAAGACAATTTCTGAGGGGCTCCCTGTCTTAACAGCCACAGAAGAAAAATAAATAACGCACATTCAGGTCGTGTTCATACTTCTAGTCCCCACTTCCCTGTCACCACTGAGGTCATTGCACAGGATGATGTTAGGATCTGCAGTCATTCCTGCTTGTGATGGTAAACACTGAGGGAGTTGAGTTCACCCACCACAGTGATGACTACATAATGCTCTGTTTCAATGGTTGGCTGTGAGCATCCACTTCTGTATTTGTCAGGCACTAGCAAACCCTCTCAGGAGACAGCTATATCAGGCTCCTCTCAGCAAGCACTTGTTGGCATCCACAATAGTGTCTGGTTTTGGTAGTTGTTTATGGGATGGATCTTCAGTTGGGTCAGTCTCTATCCAGAGACTTCATTCCTTCACTCTCTGCTTCATACTTTTCTCTGTAACTCCATCCATGGGCATTTTGATTCCCCCTTCTAAGAAGGACTAAATCCAAGGGGATCAAGGACCTCCACATAAAGCCAGAGACACTGAAACTTGAAGAGAAGAAAGTATGGAAGAGCTTTGAACATAGGGGCACAGGGGAAAAATTCCTGAACAGAACACCAATGGCTTGCACTGTAAGATCAAGAATTGACAAATGCGACCTCATAAAATTGCAAAGCTTCTGTAAGGCAAAGGACAACTTCAATAAGACAAAAAGGCAAGCAATAGATTGGGAAAAGATCTTTACCAATCCTAAATCTGATAGAGGGCTAATATCAAGTATATACAAAGAACTTAAGAAGTTAGACTCGACTCCAGAGAACCAAATAACCCTATTAGAAAATGGGGTGCAGAGCTAAACAAAGAATTCCCAGACCCATGTTCTGTGAGGTACTGAAAGTTCTTAGGAAACCTGCAGGTTGCTAACTTGAGTAGCTGGCTGAGCAGTCAGTCATACTCGGGTAATCTGCCTTTACATTTAGGCTGAACTCTCTGTGGCGGCAAACCTCTGTGATAAAGCTTTTGAAGTGGCTAATCTTCATGAGAAATTTTTTTCTTGGGTTATAAAAATCTCAATTATTAAAATTTATATTTTCATCTTTTACAATCTACTTCTGCGGCCCACCCAGGGCTACAGCATTCGTTTGCTTCTCCTGAAAGACCCTAAAGGCACCCACAGCTCTATGGACCTATGTTTGAGAAACAATGGCTACTGTGCCTTAGACGAACCTGAAGATCCCTTCTTAATGCTGATGCAGATTACTTATTTGAAAGCCTGTAAATCTATTTGGTTGTACGCTGATGAGTCTACTGAAATGATGCGCAATTTCAGGTGTGCGATTTACTCTGTGAGTCGTTAAATAAGCAATATGTCTACTTCTTTACCTTTAAAAATCAAACAAAATGTTTACTGCATTTCTCATGTTCATGTATCATTCTTTCTTCTTTGTGTGAAGGAGTGTGGCATGTGTCATGAAGTGTGTGTGCTCAGAGAATAACGATCCAGTCAGTTCTATCCTTCCTCAGTGTGGAGACTGAGTTCAGGGCATCCAACTTGGCAGCAAGTGGCTTTACCCACTGAGCCATTCTGTTGGCACCTTTGTTTATAAATCACAATAAATATAAATAAGTTAAGTTACATTCATATAAGAGATCATAAATACATATGTTCAAATGTAGATATCTATTTAAAGAAGTAATGAAAAAAACCCTTTATTTAAAGTTAGAATTATTGAAGAACCTGAATAATAACACCACCAGCAGACATGTTATTGTGGGTCAGGGGAAACCTAAAACTAAGCAAATGGACTTCTTAGATTCTACACACACAAACACACCCCACTCACTCACACACACACAGACACTCACACAGACACTCACACACACACACACACACACACACACACACACACACAAACACACACACACACACACACACACACACACGAAGAGGCCATGAAGTTGAGAGGAAGTTGAGGGCTTGAGGATATGAAGTTGGAAGAGGAGAGAAAGGGTTGAGTGTGATATAAATACATCATTCATGTATGAAATTATGCAAAAATGAAACATTTAAAATTAAAAATACAGCTTGAGTGTCTTAAAAGCTGGGTAGAAAACTAGAATTAGACAAGAACTTATAGAATATCAAATCTATCCACGGGAAATGGAAGATGAAGATCCATTTGTGGACTGTCATGCCAACAAGCTTGCTAGGTCAATGGAGCAGGACAAACAGCCAGCTCTTGCTTCTTAAGCATCATTAACAAGGGAGTAACAATAACGAAGGACCATAGCATGTTTTTCCACACTTTCCTCTTTGTAGGCATTTCTTCATACTAATTGAAAGGTTACAGATATATTCTATTAATCATTTCAATGCCCAAATTACCTTCAAGGGTTTAGTAGATTTTTATGTTCCTTTAAAAAAGAATTGTGTGATTCATTTGACTAAGTTTCCTTTCCCCAAATTCTCACCCAAACACAGAAGCAAAAGTCAAAATTAACTCTTGCATTCAAATGTCTCTTTATGGTTAATGAACAGTTATTTCAATGTAGACTTTGGACAGTTTCTCAACAAAAGCTAACCAATAAGCTAGAAGACAAGAATAGGGCAGGCACACACACACACACACACACACACACACACACACACACACACACACACACAAACACATATACACCTATTTCTTAGAAAAACACAATTCTAACAAAACCCAGTTAAACTGAATTTTCAAAAAGCTACTGGAGACCATTTATTTCTGAACTCAAAGTTTTATCTCGCACAGCTTTGGGTGGGATCCCCTGGCTGTGAAGTCAGAATAGTTTTGCAGGAAACAGAGAGTTCTCCGTGGGTTATAAGAATGGTCTTGAAGTTACAAATCCACTGAGACATAAGAGCCTCCAGTTACATTTCATTCCTTCCCTTTAAATTTCCTATGATTTCCTATACACACGTGAGATCGATATATCTGTTGTCTTTTGGATTTGGTAATGTATTCACTGGAGAGTGACATTACCCTTAGACAAGGTTTGTCTCACAGTGGTCATCTCGTTGAGATCCCAATGAGTATTAGATTCAGATCATTGAGCACCATGCCTTTAAATGCAAGGCCTTGGCAAGATACTTACTCCATCATTTCCATGTGATTACCCAAATATTAGTTGCTTAGCACCTGCAGGAAGTGGTGTGTGTGTGTGTGTGTGTGTGTGTGTGTGTGTGTGTGTGTCTATGTATGTGTGAGAGACAGACAGAGAGAGAGAGAGAGGGAGAGAGAGAGAGAGAGACAGAGAGAGAGACAGACAGACAGACACAGACACAGACACAGACACAGACACAGACACAGACACAGACACAGACACAGACACAGACACAGACACAGACACAGAGAGACAGAGAACTAAGAATAAAACGCAGAGCTTCAAGGACAATTTTGAGCAATTAAAGGTTCTTTAATCATTTGGGATTGGAGCTAGAAAGTCTTAACTAAGAGTTAGGTCTCTAGACAAAATGTCAAATCTGTACCTCTGGAATTCTTTGTAGGTTAACTAAGTAAAGCCACCCAGGATACTGGGAAAACTGGTCCTCCATTCTAAAATTTCCATTTGCTCAAGTACTTTGAATGAAACCTAAAGCGGACTCTACTGTCTAAACAAAGTGTAACACCTAATCTAATATCCATGCTACATGGACCATATCCTATATATTTACTCTGTATATTTAGGGAACAACATCAAGAAATGATGTCTGTAAAGTTTAGTTCATTCCCTGAATCTACTAATGTACAACTATCCAAATTAAATGTGGGTCCCATGGACACTGAGGGTGACCTCGATTTGGTGAGATGAGCAGTGAAGATGATAACCTGGAGAGGAAAGTGGAGGAGGTGTAGTTCTGTGCTGGGACTCTGTGACATAAATCTACATCTTAATATATGTTCTCTTGCTGTCTGCTAAGGCAAACATATTTGGTTTCCGTTGCTTGCAACCAAAGCCCAAAGGTAGCATGTATCTGAGGTACTAGCAGATAACTGAATAGTAATATTTTTCAAAGATGGATGATTTTATTTTTCACATACTCAATCAGAAGAAAAACTAAGATTGATCTGTGATGTAACGGGCTGTGAGTGGACTCTTCCCAAGGCTTCCCTGGCTTCGAACACAATGGTTCACTCACATCTGGTTCACCTTCCCCATGTGGTCTCTTTCTGCCTGGGTTGGCTCCATTTCAATTCCAGATAAAGGTGGAGGACTCATTGTGTGGTTCATTCATTTGTTAATTAAAATCTGCTCTCTGCAACTGACTTCTTCTCTCTACCTAATCCCAAGAGAAAGAAGTTTCTTCCTTTTTTTTTTTTTTTTTTTTTTTTTGCCTTCTAGCCTTACTTTAGTGAAGACAACCCACACACCAAGACAGGTTAATTCCTTAGCACAATTTGCATTCTCTTGATGTTCTAATAAGTCAAAAATTTTATGCAAATTCATATGTGAGTTTAGGAAATAACGCCCTTGTCTTGCAGACTGCCTACTGTTACTTAGGAAACCGTGTACTAAGTACCTAGGATAATAAGTACTTTACTTATGTATTCAGTGTAGTCGATGTGGTCCAAGTACTGAAGTGGACATACTTTAATGGCATGAAAAACCTCATTTGTTACAAGGATCAATGGGGAGGCTGAAGGTCAAATCATCCAAGAATAAGCCATAAGATGCAAGCAATGAAGTCCAGTCCCCTTTTAATTTCATTAGAGTGGCTATTTCCATTAAACAAAGTAATTTCAAAAAATATATAGTCACTCTTAGACTACAAAAATATCCCCTTTGATCTTCACAAACAAAATATTAATTGTTGGAAACAATGACAGAAATGTGAATTTAAGGATAATTATATTTAAAACATTTTAAATTAAAACAGTGTTGGAGCAATGGTACAGTCAGTGAAATGCTCGCCTTGTAGGTGTGCGAACCTGAGTTTGGTCCTCAGAATCAGTGTTAAAAATGATGGCCATTGTGGAATTCACTCGGGGTCTCTGTGAAGGGAAGGGATTCCTAGGAGCTGCTGACCATCAAGTCCGACCTCATTGGTATGCTCCATGCCAGTGCGACTCTTTGGTGGCATCTGAGGAGGGACACTTGAGGCTATCCTTCGGCCTCCATTTGACTGGCACTCATGTGCGCATCCGTGCACAAAGGAAAACACATGCACACATTCATATACAAAGACAAGTTAAGACATTTCACATTCATTTGCACTTGTTTAAAGTGCATAATTCTTCCTAGCAGGCTCTACAAAGAGATCTTGCTTGCTTCCCTTTATAGTAGCTCCTGAGAGCTATCTCTGGCACAATATATCATGGTCCTTATTGATGACACGTCAATACTACGGTAGTTCTGAATGTCAATGTGGGTAACAGTTGGTTTGCAACCACCACATACCTTCCCATTGTAAATCCTCCTAAAGATGCCTTGAGTTTTGCAGCTCTTTGCAAGATTTGTTCCTCCCTATAACTCTGCTTTTGATCGTCATCATCCAGACCAGCGTCTTTGTTTAAATCTTGCTCCCCTATTCCTGCTCACTGTATACTACCGAAAGCCACCAGGCTTGCTGAATTCCCAGCACGCAACGGCTCTGTTCCATTTTAGGAGGGACTTTGTATAAAGCTCCTGTGGAAACTGCACTTACATTCATCCTGTAACAGCTGTTTGGGCAGCCTGCTGTCATCTATATTCTCTGCTTGGACAACTCCAATAAACTGTTATGACAAGTATCACTTTAATCAATTAATCAACACAAAATGTGCTAGACCTGGTGTGAAAGGACAGGACATCTTCCTCTTAGCAATCTAGCTCGAGGGGGGAATGATACCACATGCAGGGAATGGCCATGCTCAAGCCAAAGAAGTACCATTAATAACTCCTCAACAAAGGGCCACAGTGGATGCGGAAAATGAACGGAGATTGGTTCCAACTGGGTGAGATCCTTTTTATAGTCCTTGGGGAAAGTGAGCCTAGAGGATCTGTTGATGACATACTTACAAAGTACTCCTATTGTCCCAAACACTATCCTGAGTATTTTCTTTTAAATGCATCACTCCCCTGATTACTTACAAAAGTCACTGTTCACACTAGCGTTTTTCTCCAATTTTCCAGATGAGCAGCAGAGGCTCAGAGAACCACAGCCGCTTGCTCATGTGGAGGAATGGGCTCTCAAGTGTGATGTGTTACACTGTGAACAGGGAAGTTGCAGTCTACTGCTTATTGCAATGACCTAGAGGGGGGAACCAGAACTGAAGCGTTTAGGATGTCAGTGTGCACCAGCGGATGTGCACTGAACTGTGGAGCTGGGGCTGCTGCTGCTGCTGCAGGAGGCATGACTTTGGACGTTCGTGAGAAGTTCAAGACACAGACAGTGAGCAGGTTAGGGAACTGAACCAGTGCTGCTGTTCTTTGTAACTATGGTAATGAAAACCATGAAGTTGGTGGCAGCAAATGAAGAGAAGAAGATGCCAGGCCACTGAGAAGGACTCATAAAAGTGTCTGGTGGTTTCCACATTATTCAGACACTGTAAACGGCTGGCCTTGGGAAAAAAAATTGGAAAAAAAATGAAATATCTATTTTGAAACAGAAGCCAGATTTCAAGATTTTGGCTTCAATTTCTACTCCTAACCATGTCATACCCTTCTGAACCATGACATAAACTTTAAGTTTGAAAAAAGCAATGGGGTACCATGCTATGCAAATACAAGCATGACATAAATAATACTGACAAATGTCCACAGGAAACATCTAGAACCAGGTTTCCTTTTGTCTGCCTTATTTTTACTTATGAGAATTGATAAAATATGTGATTCTGGTACAGCTTTCCCTGTATGCTGTAGAAGATTGCTTCCAGAATTTTCTTGCTCATACTCAAATCCACAAATGCCGAGGTCTATTATGTCAAAGGCATAACATTTGTGCACAATGTATGTTCCTAGACACACCCAACTGTGTGCATTAAATCACCACAAGTTTCCTTATAAAAGCCAATATTATATAAATAATATATAAATTGTTATTATGTTGTATTGGATATGACAAGATAATATTATGAAATGTTACCACACATTCAGTACAGACCCTGCTTTACCTGGGCATGATGCAGAACCAAACTACAGAGGGGCAACAACTGTGCCTGGATTTCCATAATGTACTTAGTATTTCTCATATTTGTTAGAAGGACTCCTAAGCGAGACAACCAATACTGAAATTGCTTCCAAGAATATGTATATCTTTGTGGAGTAGTTGATCAACAGATCCTCCTTTTAAAAATGGAAGATAACAAAAATTTGCATTGATATGTAATTCAGAAAAGGAGCATTCCTGTTATCTGTGAATATTTATAAGAAGAATGTTAGAAGATACAACGCCAATTGCTTTCTCCATTAACAATGGCAAAGCTCAGGATATAACATCTGGGCCATATCTAACAAAAACCAGCTGTGCCTTATGGGGCTTGTTTCCCTTAAAATAATCACCGCAATCTCTCAACAGGGTGTTGTCTCTGATATTTTCTCACTGCAATCCAGCTTGATGTCAATTGTAAAGACTCCTCCATTTACTTGAGATGTCTTATGTCATGAATGTTTTTACACATTCATACATTCTCCTTTGTATAATATTCAAGTTTTTCCAAATTCCACGTGAAGACACTTACTGTAAACAAATGTCCCAGTGAAGAAAACCAGCCCACGGGTCCTGCATAAATAAGCTCTGGTCCCAGCTCTCATATGGAGATCAAATGACTGCAGAAATTGGTAAAGGTTGGGGAAGAATAAAAATCCTACCAACTTTCTGTGGAGGTCGTTTCTTTAGGTAAGAGTTACACCTGATTCAGGGTGTAGACAACATATTGTGTGTGTCCACTCTAAAACACATTGTGTAACTTCATGCTTTGCTGTGATAACAAGAGAAGTTTTCATATCTAGGGATGCAGAAAGAAAGGAAATTTCAAAGTAGCTGAAAAAAGAATCTCTAATGGCATCCACATTTGATATGTAAAAGGAAAACTCAAGGATTGGCTTTCCTGTGTGCCAAAAAACTCTAAGCCTTAATTATGATCTATGAAGCCATTACTTTTTTTCAGGTCTCAGAATTAATGGAATAATGATTTTTAATTGAGTACTGAGGATTCTTAACTTGCTTCAAAAAACAAGCAAGTGCTTAAATCATACAGATAATTCAGAAAAGAGAAGGAACATGCTAATTTCAATAGCAATTAGACTCATGGCTGAAGGTTGAAGGTGAGGAAAATTGTATGAGTTGACAAATTATTCTTAGCAGTTCGATGATGGCAGGTACATGGCTCTTAGGCGCTAATGGCATGACATTACCTGCAGAACAATCTAATTCATTATTTTCCAAACTATTTGATTAACACGCAACATCCATATAATTGGAAGCATGTTTCTGAAGCACAATTGCCCAATTAACATTCTTTAATTAACACGTTGTCTTAATATTTAGACTTACTAGATAAATAATTTGATTCTTCCATTTCCTCAAAGACCTTGACAGGCACAAGATGGATAACAGATACCAACTGTTTGCTTTGATTCTATGTGACGTGACCTCTTCAGGGTTTTTTATTATCTTCTGGCTCCCCATCAATCACTTTGTTTACAAAATCATTTTCACTTAAATGTTTGTTGCGATCTTTCCCTCCCATTGCCGTGCAGTGTCTGTTATGTGCACAAGCAATCGTTTATTAGACACCCGGCACAGCCTATGCAGTCAGAACTATCACTGTCTACATCTCCCGAGGCGGGGGAGGCAGGACTTCTGTTAAGTTGCAGAAATTTGGTACTTTGAAATTCCTTTTTTCTCACTTTCTTATCTACAAGTCTCAAAGCACAAGCACAGCAAGGTTTGCCTGTGGCCTTTGGAGGCTAGCCTTAAGTGCTGCTTCCCATCTTCCAGCTCTTTTGAGACAAGGTCCCTTGTTTGAAATGTTGTATGGGTGTGCGCGCGCGCGCACACACACACACACACACACACACACACACACACACACACACCTAGATCAATAAATAGAAGTATGTGTAATCATATATATATTTCAAAAAGGCAAAGGCAATGAATTTGGGAGACAGCAAGGGAGGTCTGAGAAGGGAAGGGAATGTAGAAAATGATGCGATTGCTCTTTAAGTTCAAAATGTATTTTTAAAATAAGCATGGTACTTAAGGATATTTTGCACTCAATATAATGAAAACAAGAGCGGTGCTTGTCTTATCTAAAGATCCGGAAACTGACTCATTTGGAATTTTTCCACAAACTGCCCTCATCCACTGCAATGAAAACTTAATCTAGAGCAATTTCATGGCATAACACACAACTTGTTACAAGAGAGAGACTTCCCCTGAACTTTCACTTTGTTCTGGGGGACAAAGCAGTGACACAGAATTTGGGAATTGCAGGTGTTATGGGGTCAGAATCTTCTGCATCCAGAAACACTTACCGTCCAGGGAGTATGATGAATCCCTTTAACTCCAAACAATGCTTGTCTTGTTCTTGCTATTGCTCACTAGAACGGTTTCTTCCAGCTCTATATCTCCTATCCTGCTAATCCTACACTACCATGTAAAACTTACTCCTCCGTTTCTTCTCTGACCTGCTCAGTCATTTGGCTCATAACTGGGAAAGCGTGAAGAGTTGGGTTTAAAAGGATCAAATCTTCGTAGATGGGTTTGAATGATTTCCTAGGTTCAGGATCGATCACCCATCTTCCCAAGTCTGGTGATTCCCTGTTCAGGTGCAACACTCTGCTCTGTGCTATTTATCAAAACAGGCTCGATGAACTATTAATCCCCATGGCCTTCAAAGAAAGACCAACCCAGGAGGCCACACCTCTTTGTCATGCGCATTCCCACCCTCAACATTTCCCATCCTATACTGTTGACAATGATTTCTTCAATGGATGGCTTTCTTAAAGTGTGAGTGTTGAGGGCAATGATGGCTTTGTCTTTCTCACTGGGGTGTCCACTCTGCTGCACCGGTGACAACACAGGACCTGTAAGTACACTGCTGTTACATTAACAACCAGGCTCTTTTACTCAAATTTAGGTCATCCTTTGGAGGTTCTGCCATAAGAAGCCATCACTGGCCTCCAAATACCAATATGACTGCTTCAGTATTAGGGTTCAAAACACCCAGCTTGAAATGCTTCAGTTGCACTTATTTTTTTTTTTCTAGCTATACTAAGTAAACAAAGATTTTTTGGGGGGAAGGGAGAGGTAATAGAAGACTTCCTGTATCCGCCATATTTACGTGTTTGTCCTTTGTGGTAGAAGTTACACTTCAGTCTCAGATGACATGTTTAGATTACATTTGTTTAGATGACATGAAAGCAAATCAAGGGCGGACATAGCAAAAAGGAAATGGATTTTAAAACAGTTTAAAAATAGGTACATTAAAAAGGCAAGTATGGACTGGAGGATTAGATGGAATTTTTATAGGTAGGCAAGAAGAGACAGAATGAAGATAGATAAGTAAATATATAAAGGAATAAATATACCAGGAAAACAGATGAGACGGTGCTTGACAGGCTAAGCCATTAAACCTTAGATGCTGTCACTTATATAACACAAAGCAAGCTTTGTCTGGCTTTTGAGTCTCTATCCTGGTGAGTGATTTTTATGGGTGAGGTACAAAGGACAGTAATGTCTGAGAGTTTTCAGTCCTCAGGGGGTCACTGCCAGGTGTTTCACAGTGAGTATGGTACATCAGATATTTGAAATGCATGCATATTTGCTTTCAATATTTCAGAGAAGGACTAGATGTAAAAATCTACAAACTAGATTATCTGTGTGATTTGAGACAGCACCTTAATAGTAGCATAGAGGAGGCTTGCACTCTGTATGCAGCAGAAGGTGGCCATGCTATCAAAATGACTCCATTCCTTCAGCCTCCCAGGTGCTGAGATTATAAGCCTTTCACCCAGCAGATGCTGGCGAGGATGTGGAGAAAGAGGAACACTCCTCCATTGTTGGTGGGATTGCAGGCTTGTACAACCACTCTGGAAATCAGTCTGGCGGTTCCTCAGAAAATTGGACATAGTACTACCGGAGGATCCAGCAATACCTCTCCTGGGCATATATCCAGAAGAAGCCCCAACTGGTAAGAAGGACACATGCTCCACTATGTTCATAGCAGCCTTATTTATAATAGCCAGAAACTGGAAAGAACCCAGATGCCCCTCAACAGAGGAATGGATACAGAAAATGTGGTACATCTACACAATGGAGTACTACTCAGCTATTAAAAAGAATGAATTTATGAAATTCCTAGCCAAATGGATGGACCTGGAGAGCATCATCCTGAGTGAGGTAACACAATCACAAAGGAACTCACACAATATGTACTCACTGATAAGTGGATACTAGCCCAAAACCTAGGATACCCACGATATAAGATACAATTTCCTAAACACATGAAACTCAAGAAAAATGAAGACTGAAGTGTGGACACCATGCCCCTCCTTAGAAGTGGGAACAAAACACCCATGGAAGGAGTTACAGAAACAAAGTTTGGAGCTGAGATGAAAGGATGGACCATGTAGAGACTGCCATATCCAGGGATCCACCCCATAATCAGCATCCAAACGCTGACACCATTGCATATACTAGCAAGATTTTATCGAAAGGACCCAGATGTAGCTGTCTCTTGTGAGACTATCCCGGGGCCTAGCAAACACAGAAGTGGATGCTCACAGTCAGCTAATGGATGGATCACAGGGCTCCCAATGGAGGAGCTAGAGAAAGTATCCAAGGAGCTAAAGGGATCTTCAACCCTATAGGTGGAAAAACATTATGAACTAACCAGTACCCCTGAGCTCTTGACTCTAGCTGCATATGTATCAAAAGATGGCCTAGTCGGCCATCACTGGAAAGAGAGGCCCATTGGACACGCAGACTTTGTGTGCCCCGGTACAGGGGAACGCCAGGGCCAAAGGGGGGGAGTGGGTGGGTAGGGGAGTGGGGGTGGGTGGGTAAGGGGGACTTTTGGTATAGCATTGGAAATGTAAATGAGCTAAATACCTAATAAAAAATGGAAAAAAAAAAATAAGCCTTTCACCACACTTGGCTGAGCTTAGATGTTTAAAATAATTTATCCATTGAAATACGTCCTATGTTTTAAAATGATGTGTGCTTTTTTTAAAGTAGGAGACCTTTGTTTTTCTAAAAACAACACAGCCAATAATACTTCAGGGAAAATTCTAAATGAAAGGAAAGTTTTATTAGCTAGATGAACAGTCTTCAGGCTGAGCTCTATGAAGGCATCGGCCACTGGTGGTATCTAAAAAATTGTCAACATCCAGGAACTTTTTTCCTGATTTCTGAAATTCATTTCATATTCTCAGTTGCTTTCTTTGAGTTTTAAAGTGGCTGAGTCAAGGAAATATCCTACATGTGTGGGTAGGGGGCTTTCAGAAAGAGTTTATTATTGTTGTTGTGGTTATCATTGTTATTATAATCATATAATCATCATCTAAAATCGAATCTAAAACTCTTTCAGGTAAGAATGATGAATTTCATTTGGAACCCTACCAACTGGAAAGCAGTGGGCAGGAGGATCATGAGTTTTGGGTGAGTCTAGACTATATAGGAGGCCCCAGTCGAAAAATAATGCAAGCCAAACTAAGCCTCGAATCTAAATCACGATCATATCTATAGGTAATTTCCGACTGTGGAGAATCGCATATACACTTTTGCATTTGCTTCGTGATTCCCAGGAGGACTGAGTACTCTGTGTCTGCCAGCTAAGTACTTTATCACTGAGCAACACTGTCAGCCATTTCTATACAACCCCGATCCACTAAAGAAGGAGGAAGAAGGAAAAAGTTTTGTGAGACTGCTGTCCCTTGTTGCCAGTTGAAGTTTATATCAGTGATACGATTTCATAAGCAAGCAAGAAATCATGTGAATTTAAAAGATTTTAAAGCTTAAAAACTAAGGTTTGCTTTCTTCTTAAGACTCAGCACAGGTAAGTGTTATTTCCATAGAGAATCATTGGCTGAGGGGAGACAGTCTCTTTGAACTCGGTATTTCCTCTTGCAAATGTGTATTCACATTTTAAGGGGGGGTTGTGTCCCTCAAGTTTAATCGGAATGTTTTTCTTTTCTTAAAGCTGTCTTGGGGTATTTGATAAGGTTTAAAAGTGTGGGCACAGAAGTCAAACTTGAATATATTCATCAGACCATTCCCGTGAGTAGCTGTCTCTGGCCATCATTGCTTCTAAACGGTAATATACAGTTATGTTTCCATAACAGTATCTTTAAGGTGCCACATAGAATTCAGGTCACTTACTTGGTTCCATAAAAATAAAATAAAAGATATGGTTTCCGTAACTCAAGAAACACAGTAGTTTATATAAATGCACTTGCCATAAAGTCAGAGTTAGTGGGATGGGGTATGTGGAAATATCAAAGGGGTAAAATTACTAATAATTAAAATACAATGTTTGGCATTTTGTTATTTCTTTAGTACTTGAATGAGTTCCCAAGCAAAGCTTCTATTTCATTTAAAGAATTCTATAGAGTCCAACCACATTGATAGCAGCAGGAAGTGACTCCTGGAGGAGACATTAAGTGTGTAATGTGCCTCTCTTTCTGTAACCTATTTACCACATAAAGCTTGACAAATGACTGTCTGGCACAGCCTCCAGCTCACGCAGGGTCACAGTAAAAACCTCCTCTGTGCACATTACTAGCATTATATACATCTATGTACATTTTGGCTGTGAGATTTTGGTGTGAACCAGTATGTCTTAAAAGAGAAAGTACTCTCGCTCAACATTATGAAGGTTATAAAACACTCTATATACATTCAATAACTTGAAAAGATTGCCCAAAGGATGAATGAGAAATAGGCATTTCAGAATACGGTTATCATAAATCAAAAACTGCATGCTCAAATGAAAAAACCAAGATAACAAAATTGTGATACTGGTTCTTAAAACTGATAGGCAGACAGACAGACAGACAGACAAAAACAGAGGCTGAATTTGAAATTTCATGCATATTTCCAAAGAGCTATGTTAACATAATATAGATTAACATAAATTAGTGGTGACTATTTTATTTTATCTACCTGTGAAACAGCAGAGTGGCGAAAAATAAACAAGTTTATCAGCTGAGGTCCTCAGGCAAGGGAAACCAGCACTCACAACGTCAGTGTTTTAACAAAATGTCAATGATGAGACAAGTAAATATTATTTATTATTTATTTATTTAATGCATGTGTGTGTGTGTGTGTGTGTGTGTGTGTACTCACACACTGATGTATTTACTTGTGTATCAGAAAGGAGTGTATGCCAGAGGTCAAAGGTGATTTTCTTCCATTATCACTCTTCATCTTATGTTTCAAAGCAGAGTCTTTGATTGATCCCAACACTCTGCAATTGGCAAGACTAATTGTGCAGGGTGCCGAGGAGATCGTCCAGCCTGGCCTCTCTTCCTATCCCACCACTAGTCCAGCCTGGCCCCTCCTCCTATCCCACCACTAGTGTTACAGATGCCAACAGCCATGCCCAACTCTTTACATGGATGCTGAGGATGTAAACTCAAGTCCTCCTGCAGCCACTATGGGATGCTGTTGAGTCAGCCCTCTGCTGGACCCGAAATTAGCAAATTCTAAGCAGTACATGCACCTCTAGCATTGCAACCTTGACTGCAACTATTTCACCCAGCTATTCCCTAACCATGTACCACACCCTCCCTGTTATTATATAGTCCCGGTTCAGTTTGTCATGACACCAGACATGCATAAGTTGTCCGAGGGACATTTGAGAGGGTCACATTTAACTCTCAAAACCTTAGGAAGTCCTAAGGCATAGATCTGCAGAGGGACTCTTCTCTGCAGAGTCACCTGAAAGGCCACATACATCTTAGGGAGGCCGCTCTGAGGAAGAGCGAGGAACTTTCTCTTTGAATCTGAGTCTGAAGTAAATACAAATCAGAATGCTCAGAGAAAATATTGTGTCTTTGTAACAGTGAAGTTCATGCCTGTGCATTGCTAGAAGTTATTAAAAATCATTTTGTTTTACTAGAGGTGGGGTGGGGAGAAAAGGGTTTATTTTAGTTTACAGAACACTATCAATAACGGTGGAAAGTCAAGGCAGGAACTCAGGGCAGCGGAGCCCTGCCCCTCCCCCCCCCCCAGGCCTCCTCACTCTCTGAAAAAACACAATATATACTTGGCACATAACATGTTCTTAAATATGCTGATCTATATTTGTAGATAATTATCAGAGTTTTGGAGATGAGAAAAGTAAACAGAAAGTATTTTACTATTCCATTAACACCAGACAAGCGGAGACACTCAGGAAAAACACATCTGTTCATTAAAACATGGCAGATTTTAAGAGTTGCCATCCCATTGAGATTTTTGTTTGAGGGAACAGAAGATGGTATTGATTGGCAAGAGATTACAGAAGAGTAAGTCATAAATTGTTTGGTCCCTGCTTACCTCAACATCAAAATATATAGCATGTGATTGTACAACATGTGTGTTTATGTGTCGCACTTTGTGTACTGTGCGGTAAGAAGATTTGATTCCAATTCCAAGTGTATGAGTTTTTGCTTCTTATTGCTAATTAATATCTGTATAAGTAAACAGCAAAAGGTATTTTAAAATGGGCAAGAAAGTACAGAAGAAGAGAGACTGTGTGCGAATAGTATGTCAATTAGTTTCCATATTTACAAAGTACTTAGCATTTTTCCTGAATACTAGGTCTGTAAGTCCTAATGGAACAATGTTTAGAAAATTCATGAAAGGTTGGCTATGAATAAATGTTCCTGATTTTTACTGTTATTATCTTCCTTGCCATTCACCAGAGAGGAAACTAGCACTGTAAATATTTTCATAACATCCACACCAGGACCTCTCAAATCCAGGGTCACTGTAAATCAGATGTCAGTATGATCTAGAGGTGTGCTTCATCAAACTGTGTGTGGCTTAGCATCTCTGTCATGAACCTACAAACACACACATATATACAACTGCAGAGAGAGAGAGAGAGAGAGAGAGAGAGAGAGAGAGAGAGAGAGAGAGAGAGAGAGAGAGGTGTACATGTTTCCAAGAAGCAACTCATTTTAAATGAATTGCCCAGACAAAGTGCCCAGAGTCTCTACTGTTCCAATCCATTGCTCCAACAGCTGGTGAATGGGGCTGTTCTGGGGGGGGGGGGCGCACGTTTAGCAACTCTTTCTCTGAGGTATGAAGGGCAGCAAAAAGGGGAGTCAGCATAACGCACAGCCAAGGTACAGCTGCCAATTGAAAGGTAATTTCTCCTGAGGTTCAGATGTTAATAAAGATATACAGAATGAAATCCAAACAGAGTAACCACACCGGCATCTGAAACTAAATGGGAAAAATTCTTGCTGGCAGTGGACTCGGGGCATAGAGCAAGGTGCAGTGGAGCAGTGGCCGCCTTCCCTCGGACTCCCTCTCCGGGAACAATTTGAATCATAAA
This sequence comes from Mus musculus, assembly GCF_000001635.26. Taxonomy (NCBI): domain Eukaryota; kingdom Metazoa; phylum Chordata; class Mammalia; order Rodentia; family Muridae; genus Mus; species Mus musculus. The sequence goes on along the minus strand of NC_000080.6, from coordinate 117,488,783 downwards.
ATGCACACAGACTTAAATCTACACAGTTCACATTAAATCTAACAAAAGACTTAAGATACAGTATAGCTATCACTAGTCACTGGAGAATGCAGAAGAGTTCCCCAAGTTAGTCTCCTGTTTAGACTGACAATATAGCTCTGAGACAGTGTTTCCAGCACATATAGGCACTGGCTTCCATCCCAAGTGCATACAAGGGTGTATCTATAACTGTAATGCTTTAATACAGTTTAGATTTCTCTTTCTGTTGATAACCTTAGATCTTGTTTCTACCTTCCTTTTGTATCTTCCAATATGTTTTCCTTCTAGCACAGAGTCTAACGAGGTGAATTTAACTAATAAAAAAACATGTGTCCCCTTAATATTAGATTTGGTATTATATTCACTATCAATTGTAAAAATGATATATGATTATAATACAGTGGTCAAGAAACTATTTGTTGGTGCAGCATTAGAAAGACAAAATTGGGTAAAAGATGGGCAATTAATAAAATGAGGAGGAAGGCAGCCCTGTGAGAGGACCAGCAGTCTCAGTTAATCTGGACCCCTGAGATCTCTCAAACACTGGACCACTAAACAGGCAGCATACACAGCTGATATGAGGCCCCCAACACAGATACAGCAGAAGACTGCCGGTCTGTGTTCATTCAGAGAAGATGCACCTATCCCTCAAGAGACTGGAGGCCTCAGGGAATTTAGAGATCAGGTGGTTTGGGGATTTGGAACATCCACATGGAGACAGGGGAGTGGGTAGGAGGTGTGGGATGTGGAGCAGTAAGAGAGTGGATGGGGGGAGGGGCGAGAAATAGAGTGTAAAAAATAAATTAATTAATAATAAAAAAGAAAATAGTAACGTTTCTCCCACAAAATTACAACACTAGACTAAATAAGAATCCAAATAAAATTTATGGTTCAAAACTCACACTGCTACAAATCCCTGATAAAAATCACACATAGTTATTACACACACACACACACACACACACACACACACACATATGAGCCCAAACTGCCAGACAAAGGCCTGGCCTGTAATTGTTTTGGTGTGTAAACACTCTTCCACTAAAATACTATTAGGCACAATAAATAAACTTATTTTAAGGCAGTTAATGTGATAACTTATAGAAGATCTGCCCTTGAGTAACACTGAACCAACAAAGCCAGTTAGCCAGATATCAGCAAATATTTATTGCTCTTGTAGATTAAAGAAGCCACAGGAGGATCCACAGAGCCGTGCACCGGCTCCTTATCACAGTTCTTCAACAGAGATAAGACACCACGTCCACACAAGGTGCTGTGTAAAACTACCCAGTTAGACAGCACTAGGGGCATAGGGAGAAGCAACATGGTAGAGAGGAGGCAGGAGGGATTAGCTCCAGTGAAATGGCCTAATCTTCCGTTGGCATGGAAACAACCAGGAACCATGGCAAGTGTCTGGGCAGAGCCTGTGGTTTTGTAGGATGTCCAGTTGTGTGAGACAGACAGCTAGTGTGTGTGAAGACCCTTTGGTGACTGACAGAGCAGCTGGCTTTATGTTAATCATCTCAACACTTTATTTCCCCTCTCAAAGCCAACTGCTTTTCACCACCTTCAGAGGACTTTACAGTTTATATTTCTCTTAAATGTTATGGCATCTTATGAAAGTCTAGGAATTATGATTTTTGTCCAAGAAGTGACAGCATGGTTGGATGGTAGAAATAAGCCTTTGGAATAAGCTCTAAGGTAAAAGCAAAGGCCTGCTTGCTGGCTAGAAGACCAACTGGCTATATCCAAGACAACCTCTCAGTCAAGACAAAGCAGACTATGCTTGTCAAAAGTCAAACTCTTTCCCACAGAACCTGGAAAAGGAAGCATCTTTGATTTTTGCTTTATTGTTTCTTAAAATGGTGTCTCACAGCTACAGTGCCACCCTTGGCTGACTGAGACAGACGGGAAGGCTGCCACAACTTAAGGAGGCTCTGAACCATCCAATGGATTCTAGACCAGCCTGAAACACAGTGTGGAAAAGTCTCAAATGAAATGCCGTCCTAGGTAAAACGAGCAAAGAAAAGGAGGCCAGGAGTCTGAAAGAGAGCAATGGGGTATACATGGGGGGGGGGGGGGAATCGGTGAGGAAAGGGAAGGGAGAGATGATGTCATAATTACAAAGACAGTTATTAAAATAAATGGACACAATCAACAGGTGCGTCATCCTATCCTCAAGGCCGACTGGATCATACAAGAAGTGCGCGTAACCACAACAGTGTGATCCTTCCTTACACATGTTATGGAAGAAGAGCGGGAACCTTTCAAATGTGTTTCTGAAAAGGGGACTTAATACATGATTATAACCATAGCTATATTGTTGAGTCCCTTGTTTGTATTCTAAGCTTAATGAATAACAGTTGTTAGATTGTCATCTATTCTATGGTATCAGTATACTCTGAGTGTGTGTGAGTGTGTGTGTGTGTGTGTTCGTTATGTTTGGTTCCATTTTCACATGTCTATGCAGGTGTGTGTACACAGAAGCCACACCACAAGTTTGTGATTCTGACCTATTACTCTCTACCATAGTCCCCTGAAATGGGGTCTCATTCTGAAACAGATGTAGGTTTCAAACCAGATGTCCACACGGATTCTCATTTCCTCCTCCGACAACCCCATGGTTACAGGCGTGTGAGGCCACATTGGTGTTGGACGGGATTTGAACTCTGGTTCTAACCCTTGTGGAGAAAGCACAGTCACACGCTGAGTCCTCGTTCCAGGATGTTCTGTGCCTTTCTAATAACAGAATTGCCCCTAATATCTTACATCAAGTTGAAGGATGTAAAAGACTTCTGAGTTGGGGGCGGGTGGTTGGTCTAGAGGTTTTAATTATTAATCATTGTGGAGAAAACATTACATCTAACTGGATTTCCATATTACCACTGGCAAAGCGTGACAGGCTGCATTGCACTGTGGGACCGTGAGAAAGCCATGCTATGAATTAAGATTAGGTATATAATGTGTGCACTATTGTTTCATAAGTCATCAAAATTGATGCTAACCCATACCTCTTATTATAATCCACAGATATTCAACCACAGTGCTCAGGATTAAAAAGTGATAAGATGTGTGCATGAAAATGAGCATTGTACATTTATTTGGTGTCATTTTAATGGATTCAAATGACTTTTTTTTCTCCCTTTTCCTGGTGTTGGGTTCAATTGTACATGATAATTCTGGGCCATTATTGTAAATATATCTTTTGTGCTCAAAATTACTTACAAAATGCTACCCGGGCTTGTCTGGTGCCCCGTTCTATTAGCTTAGCCTCTGAAAGCCTAGCTCCTAGGACTCAGTTTTGGAGTAGCCGAGCCTTCCCCATGGCACTGGGAAATTAAATGTGGTTCCTTTTCCTCCTTCTGCAGAAATCGTATTCCATCAGGAGTAATTTACTCTAATTAGAGCCCATGTGTTCTGAAAATATAAGTGTTTCTTCCAGGAAAGATTAAATGCTAGGCAATTTTATGATTCTGTCAACTTCAAGAAGAAACTATGACCAAAATCTTGCAACAGAAGAATGTATTATTCCACAGACTTGGCCCAGAGGAGAGTGCTGGTGTTTGGACATCAGGTAGGCTAATTGACTATCAGCTTGCACATTCTTCTCACATAATCAGGCAACTGAGAAATGTTTTATACAATTCTCCAGGCTTCTTTATGTTGCAACAATTTATATTGCTTTTAATCTCCTTGATTCAGAGTGACATTTTGCCCAAAGGTAATACCCAGAGGGTATTGAAACCTAAGAGACTTGCCACAGGGCACAATAGCCAGAGGAATCCAGCATGCTTGTCAGGTTGTCAATACCAATGGGTTGTGCTCTGTACTTTAGGGAAATATTTTACTAGATTAAAATTGTATGTGGTATTCCACATTATTCCTGTATCTTTAAAAATGGCTCATGTTACATAGCCCAGGCTGTATAAAATTGAACGAACTGACTGATACCTTCCACGGCGCTAATGGCTAGGAAATGACCAGCTTGGAACCACAGTCCCAGTCTCACATATTATATTACTCAGTGTCTGTAATCACTAAAGAGGAGGGAAGTTAAGGGAATTTGAAGGATTAACACAGAAGATAAATCATGTTTCTAGGCCTTCTGAGTGGCTTTACATAAGGCATGTGATATGCATGCTAGAATGGTTCTTGATTATGTTCCTGAGTGAGAGCCACAAGTGTGGGCAAGTTGTTCTAGTGGCCAGTGTCATTGTTCGAGCTAATTACATTCATTCATACAACAATTACATTAGTCTCAGATAGAAAATATTTCTGTGTGCAAACATGTACTTTTCTACATGCTGAGAAGGAAGTTACGTGTGACTTTAACACTCCATCCTTCAGGCAGTCAGGGAGGTTGTGTCAGTCAGTTTATAAACTAAAGATTCACAGTCACCGATTTTCCCTTCTTCCCTCCATCCCTTCGTCTTACCTTCCCACCTTCCATGCAAGCATTCTGCCATTGAACTAAATCCCTAGCCCTTGATTTTTAGTGAAGATCCTTGCTATCTCTGGAGCCCAGGATGGCCTTGATAGTCTTCCGTCAGCCTCACAAGTGCTGGATTATAGATGTGCATCACCGTGCCTTGCTGAGCACGGAGTTCTCTTGTACAGACTGTTTTCAGTCTAGTTAAAGATGTATTGGACGGATCACTACGCTCCCGTATCCACCTACAGATTATCCCTTTCTTCCCAAGTTTCCTGCAACTGTCTTCGGTGGTGTGTCTATGAAATATTCACATACAGGTTCTTTAACAGCACGTAAGACAACTTTGGAATTCTTGTGCATTCAAGCTTTCCTCCACCAGTTCTCTGACTTTCTAATTTAGTTAACCCTTTAACAAACTGGTGCATGAGCTGGGCTTGGGAAATGGCTTGGAGCCACTGCTGAGCAAACAGGAGGAGCAGAGTTTCAACCCCAGCACCAATGTCACCATCCTGACATCCCACAAATGTGGGGACGCCAGATCTGAGGTATTGGCCTGCTTTCCCAGATTTGATGTGTAAACAGGCAGCCACACTTTGCCATACATGTGCACATTCCCTCACACGGGTATTTAGTTTAAAAGACCTAAATAAAATAAAATCCATGGTAACTGTTAGAATGAAATACATAGATAACACCAGAGATTCTTTTATTGTTGAGAAGAGTTTCTGCTCGCCTAGGATTTTTGTTATTCCAGATGAATTTGCATATTGCCTTTTCTAACTCTGTGAAGAATTGAGTTGGGATTTTGATGGGGATTGCATTGAATATGTAGATTGCTTTCAGCAAGATAGCCATTTTTACCATATTAATCCTGCCAATACACGAGCATGGCAGATCTTTCCATTTTCTGAGGGGTCTGCAACTCTATAGGTGGAACAACAATATGAACTAATCAGTACCCCCAGAGCTTGTGTCCCTAGCTGCATATGCAGCAGAAGATGGCCTAGTTGGCCATCACTGGAAAGAGAGGCCCATTGGACATGCAAACTTTATATGCCTCAGTACAGGGGAACGCCAGGACCAAGAAGTGGGAGTAGGTGGGTAGGGGAGCAGGGCAGGGGGAGGGTTTGGGGGACCTTTGGGATAGCATTTGAAATGTAAATGAAGAAAATATCTAATAAAAAAAAGAAAAGAAAAAAAAAAGAGTTTACATGAGCCAAACCTTAAATATCCTGAGATAGAATAAAATGTTGTTTTGCCAAAAAAGAAATGTATAGATTCTTAGAGTTATGAAAAAAATGTATAGATTCTTAGAGTTATAAAAAAATTTTCTGCTTAAATCCCATATTTTGGCAGAATGATGATTTTATTTCATTTAAATTTAATATTTACCATTCTGTGAGAATGCTGATGTAACTACCTTTAATAACACCCTAATCAAAGAGGCTCTGTAGTTGCTTCTTCATGCTGTCATAATTTGTAAAATGAACAATGTATTACCTGTGTTTTATCAGGGCTGAAGTCCATCTGGCCCAGGAACACAATGAGCTGTACCACTGGCTATATTTTTCTTGAGATGTAATTTATATGGGTCATTTTTTCCCCTTCATTTTATTTACTCTTTAGGTTTTATTTCTCAATGAAGCACCTTGGCATTGTGTTTTTCTTATCCTTAAAACATCTCATAGTGATTCATATTTGCTGTTAGTTTCCTCTATAGAAACTGTCATTCCAATCACTACTACTCCAGTGCCTACATAGGAAAAGTATCATGGGTGATTTTACCTTGGGTAACGTTGTAACGTTGCTCATGAGATGACAGTTTGATTCACTGTGTCAGGGACAGGTTTCATGTGTCTTAGTGGAGCTGCCACACCCACACTAGGCGGACTAATTATAAACATATGCTTTACATGATGGAGGGTCCCAGTGACAGAGCACAGGGAACACCACAGAGATGCAGTTAGGTCTATACTCCTGCTCAAGGTCGATTTGGAAGTATTTCTAAATGGTAGGTGAATGTGGTTTACACATGTTGTTTCGCACATGGGTTTCTGTAAATAACTGAATACCTAGTTTTATCATTTATCAATTATTCCACAGGGATTCCAAGCACAACGTGACTGATAAAAATGTTTTCATGTCTGTACAAGTGATTTATGTATTAATAAACCAAGGTGCTAAACCCATATTTTAATATATGAGATCCATACGGAAAGGAAACAAGCTTGCTCGTCAGCTTGAGCTATAACTGTTTGTTTTCCACGTGAGGAGAGGTGGTGTGCAGTTATTGAGGTAGAGCATCATTCCCAGTCGGACTCCTTATAACAATTCAAGTGGTGTTAACATTTCAGCTGGGCCTCGTGGTCCAAGGTCATTCTCGGACAAACGCTTTCTCTTCTGTAACCACAGAGCATTATTGGCAATCCCTATGGGAGCAGTCTCTGGGCTCTATCTTACGGTCTTCATATGTTGGCTATTTCTTTAGAGTATAATTCTATATAGAAGAGAACTACTGTTGCTCCTCTTATAACTTTCTGTCCTGACCAAAATGAGCACTTCTATAAAGTTTAACTGTTTATTTCAAACAAGTGTTATATAAATAAGCTTTCATCTTTATAATAGAAAGCATCAAACAGTTTACTTAATAACCCTGCTAAAGATGTCACAAAGTAGGCACATTTCTTGAGGAATTTCAGATTTTCGTTTAATCCCTAAATGAAAATTATAATAATATAAATGGACAAAAAAAATCACAATAGCAACTCAGAGTCAACTTGCTCCTGTGACGTTGTTTGGGCTTTGGAGGATAATTGTTTAAAATATTCATAAACATAGAGCCTTCAGTGTGTATAACATCAGTCTCAGCACAGCCTGCTCCAGGGTCTTCTGCTATAGGGAATCCACTATGCACTTCTGAGTTATAAGTCAGCTGCTGGACAAAATCCTATGAGTAAACTGATTTTTGGAGGTCAATTCTGTAATATTTTGAAACTGCTCATATCTTCACACTTATTATTCATGCATCTATCCTACAAAGGCACCACACGTGTTTGGTGCTCTGAAGGACTTAGAGGTAGGACCGAGAAGTGGGTTAATGAGTGGGTGCCTACTCTGCATCAGGATAAATGATAAGCACTGGGCATTGGGAGATTAAGAAGTCCTTGAGGAGCTTATATCCTAATGAGGAGAAGAGATAGATAAACAGACAATTACTCTACAGCCCATTAACCATGTTGGCAGAGTGTAAATTAATAGAGTCATTCTGCGGGACAATTTGGCAATGTAGAGGCTGTAAAAACTTGCATAGCCTTTGATCCAGCAAGTCCCTTTCTAGACGTTCACCATTTATCTCTGGGTCTTGGCTTCTGTGTTCTGCTTTCCCACAGCTGTACTGTGAGCACCCATCGCTATCAAAAAAGACTGGGAAGTGACTTATACACGCTGGCAATACAAAAGATGCCACAGATTGGATATCTTAAGAAGGTAGAGCTATGTGGTGGAGCCTCAGCCTAAATCCCCTCGCCCCAGCAATGATGCATGAGACAACCAGTAAAGTCTTCCCAATGCTATGGAGGGAAGCACAACCCCCCTCCACTTTCTTTTATCTGAAAACACATTTACTAAATAACCATCCGCTCACTTCCTCTCCTATACCTCTGCCTTCCTTCTTCCCTTTTACTTTTAAGTGTGTGTGTGTGTGTGTGTGTGTGTGTGTGTGTGTGTGTGTGTGAGAGAGAGAGAGAGAGAGAGAGAGAGAGAGAGAGAGAGAGAGGATGGAGGGAGAAGGAAAGGAAGAGGGAGAGAGGGAGAGACAGAGAGACAGAGACAGAGAGAGCGAGCACTTTGAAACTGTTACCAAGTGGTCTTGAACTTGCCCCCTCTACCTCCTCTTCCTTACCACTGGGGTTGCCAGTCCTGCTCTATGATGCTCAGTGCTCTCCAGCTTCCCCTTTCCTCTCCACCTTTATTAGACTTACAGCAAGGCATCTCACTGAGTATCAACAAAACACCAATGATAAACTCTCACCTTTCTGTCTGCCGTTAGGCAACTTTTCAGTTTATTACTCATTATAAGTTTTGTGCATTATTTCTGACACCAGCTCTGCACTCTGGCTTTCCGTTTATCGGTGCTGCTATAGTTCCACCTGGAGTCACTCCGGAGAATCCCCACCCTAGGCCATCTTTCTCCATCAATGCATCATGGAGAGCACTCTATCCATGAGGCAAAGGAAAGGAAAGGATGCTTGTAATCTCCCCCACTATCCCAAACCCTGAATGTACAGCTCTTATAACAAAAATTAAACGCTTCAATAGCGCATGAAAAGCATCTTCAGGGGTAAAGACAGCAGTGACTTAGCTAATGTTCCTTGAGCTATGCCAACTAAACAGTTACATTCCTTAACATAGATTTAAGAATTCTCAAACCTATCACGCCTTAGTTGTGAGATTAGAGATTCAGGTTACTGAGCGTTCTCTACGAGCTAGACATGCATTTCTATAGGGAGAAACCAGGCCGTAGCATGTGATAAAAATGTTGTCACAACAAAGCTTACTAAAAATGTCATGTTCACACTCAGTGGAGCAATGTAAGTTCTGTAGCCTTATTGTATAGAAAATAAACCAAAGCCACGTCATTGAACTGCTCAGCATAGATGGTGCCCCTCCCCCAGATGGACTGAGGTATCCAGTTTGAAATTCTTTCATGAAAAAAAATACAAACAAACAAACAAACAAACAAAGAAAAAGAAAACTCCACCTCTCCTAAAATGTAATAACAGGATTTATCTTCCATTCATCAGGTTTAGGTTATTATTATAAATGAAACAAAAACAACAACAAACAATAAAAACCCTGCAAATAGGTACTTAATTATTTCAAAACTACTCCTACTTGTACTGTAATTCTTGCTGCCAACTGTGTAATGCCTGAGATCCCTGTGAGCAGGGCTTTGTGCTAATCATACGACTGACAAGACCAAACTACTACTTAGTCACTGCCTCTGGCTCCTCAATATTGCAGCCCAGTTTAATGTTGAATTTATTTTAATTAAATGCCCAAGCAGCATTAGGAATGTGTTATTAATTTTGACACCCACTTTCCACACAAGACTCATTCAGTATTTCTGCTGCCTCCCTCACTGGGGGAAGAACTACCTCTGTTCTCTGGAGCTTGCCTCTCTATGATGGTGTCTCTGGTGGGTTCCCCAAATAGCCTCATTACTAGCAGGAGGCAGCCGATTAGCTTCAACATCTCTCCCATGCCGTATGAATCATTTATTGGGCACCTGCCAGGTGTCACATTTTATGCTAACTGCTCTCTGTCTATATTATCTCACTTGTGTTATAGATATTTATTTAAAACCCTGCATGCAGGAAGTGTTCTCCAAACATAAGCACAGCATCAAACAAGACAGACACATTCCCTTCTCGTGGGGACTGATGTACCTTAACCTAAGTTCATGAAATAAATGGAGTTGGACAGTTGAGGTTTGACAGCTGGCATTGCATGTTGACAAGAGAGGAAAAAAAGAGATAAATGTACATACTAGATGACAATAATTTGCAAAGCAATCTTCAGGTACTGCAGAAGTAGATCTGGGGGTGGAAATTTTGTCAACACTGTGGGAGGAAGCAAATATCACACTTGAAGACTCTACTTGAGTCAGATGTGTTTCACGGGTGTTGAGGGCAAAAACTGTATCACTTCATCAATTAGCTCGTTATCCTTTTCTCTCTTGTGGGAATTTGCATAAAATAACCTCGCATTGCAAGTAAGAAGTATAGTGCTTAAATAGACGCAAATATCAGGCTAGTGAACTTATGAGTGTGTGTAGGGGGTGTGTGTGAAAGGGAGGTGACTGAAGTCACACAGCAAAACAAGAATGGGATTACATATCATGAGCTTAGAATTGCCAAGTTAGAAGGAAAAATGTAGAATGTGATGGGATTCAGGCGGGGTGATCTCATGTCAACAGAGGCTTCCTAGTAAGATGGTGTTTACATATGGGTACTGTGGAGGGGAGACCTGGGGATAAGCAAATATGGAAGACGGGGTCAGAGCAGGTTCACGTTTTCCCAGGGCCTGAAGAAGGTTAGTCTGTGGAAGACAGCCATATTAGCTCCAGCCTTATCAGATAGGGGCAGGTGTTCCTTGATGACAACTGCAGAAACTCTGTTTGCAATGACTGGCATGGACTGACATGCTCTGATACAAACTTTAAAATCCAACTGTTGGATAGTACACTTATTGGATCAAGAAAGAGTAAAGAAATGCAAGTTAGAAGCTTGCTTCATCAAGGCAATCTATGGCTGAGCAGGGGGCCGAAGTGTAGATGGAACAATGGTCACACAGATATACAGGCTTGAAAGACAGAGTGGGGGTGGGGGTTAAAGGGAGATGGAGGGCCAACAATGAGAGTGGGGTGTCAGGAATGACTGTGGGTCCTCACTGTGAACAGTGTGTGCATAGCAATGTCCCTTGTGAGTTAGGGACAGATGATAGGAGGACTGGTGTGGAAAGTAGAGAAACCTGAGAATATTGGTGAAGGTTTATATATGAAGTTTCTCCTTTTAAATAATGTTCCCTGCTTATTACATTTATGTAGTTCTGGCAGATTCTTCCATCTTGAGCTCCAAATAATTTTTGCATTAAGGAATGTCCTTGGGGGCATAAACTTGTAGAGTGCCATCCAGGCTTACTGGAATGAATTCCTGGTATCCACTAAATGCAGCGGGGATGGATGTATCCTAGGGAAACTTTCTGGTTATGCCGCCCGAAAACGGCCAAATACTCCTGGTGCCACAAATCACCCATTTGAGAACTACGCTCCTACATAGATGGAATAAGAGCAGAATTCCAGCCAGGAGGAGCCAATTCTTAATTCTAAGGAAAATTGTCTCTCTGAATAAATCACAGAATGTCAATTATTCTCTACCCTCGAAAATAAGTGAATTATTTTCAAATGCCATTTGCCTGCAATGGTTGGTGCTTTAGACACTGGGAGAAGGGTTTAGTTGGAGCTTAATCAGACAGGGTTGGATATTTTCTGCTAAGAACCTCTGCAGGTTTTTACAAGACACTGTAATAGATTTAAACATTTTTCCCCTATAATATCTTATGGCAAACAGCACTAAATGGCACTTTATGTACCTGCCGATAGCATGACCATTTCTTACTAAAAACTAAATGAGGAATTACTTTGAAAAGGTTGCATGAGATAGACAGATTAATAAACAGATGTCATAATCCTGGATGCCCACACGTTAACTTCTAGGCTCTGAAATAAAATTACATTGAAGATAAGCTGGCTTTCAAGACAAGGGAAGAGTTGGTTGGTGTTCTGCAGTTGGCTGGAGAAAGAAAGTGCACTCTCTGTGGAGGAGACAGAAGGAATCCTTCACTTCAGCCCAGTAAGACCAATCTTGTATTCTTGGGTCACTAGAAATACAAGACAATGAGTCTGCATTGTTTTATGACATAATATAGGTGGCGATGTGGATGCGAAAGAAATCATATATCTATCTAAGAATGCATGCTGTGTTCTTAGGGCTGCAGGTGTTCCTCTGTGGTCTAGCCCTTGACTAAACTGTTCATTCCGGAGTTTCACCTTAAGAAATATAGAGATAAGAAGAACAGTTGTTCAGTAAACTTCTCTTTACTATAAGTTATTTTGGGCTAAAATCTGAAGATTTCAACTGTTGTATTCAGAGTTTGTCACATGCTGAGTTTTACAAACTTATTTCAGATATCTGTTTATGATAATCTTTGCTGGTGAGTTTAACTCAAGTGATGTTTTGTTGTCGTGTACCTTCAAAACATCTTCAGAAAGTATCAGGGGACTATTGAAATTTCTTCAATGACAAATACTCTCTTTGGTGTTTCAAAAAAGCTTTTATGTAAATAATGTCAGAGATTTGAAAAATAACACTGAGTACTTGTGTTTGATTCAAAGACCATAAATTTGAATACATGAATTCATATAAATTAGCAATCAGTCTGAAAAGCTGCCTTATTTATGTCTTTTCTCGCTTCTTATCTGGAAAATCCGAACTACATTAATCAAAATATAAATGCAGCGAAAATGAAATGCAAAGCCATCTTCATTAATAAGCCAGAGAAAATTCAGAGCACAAGAGTAACAAGAAATAACATTTGGGTGCCACACCACTTCCAGGTCTCAAGGAGGTCTCCTGTAGACTGTCAGGTGGTTTTGCTCTGGTGATCTGAAGCTCTGGGAACAATATCAAGGCAGAGAGAAGAGAACGTGGTCATGCAGCTGGGCATTCAGACTGCTCACCTTGGAGGCAAGGATGAACTCAAACCTATATTCTTACAAGGACTTTTTTTGCCTTTCTGTGACTAGTTTATTTACTTCAGTCACCTGTCGTGTCTTATCCATGCTGTCATAAATTGCTGGAATTAATTATTTTTAATATGGATTAGAAGTGTTTATTGAATTATGCAGATGTACCTCATTATCTTTTTAGAGTTATGTTGAGAATTTCATATGAAAATTGCACTTGCATCATTTTACTCTTCTTTCTCTCACACCAACTACTCTTATGTACTTCACAACTCCCTCTTAAACACACACACACACACACACACACACACACACACACACACACACCCTTTAATGATGTTTGTATGTACATGTGTTTAGGGCTGACTTACATTAGGACTGGATAAACTATTAGGACCCTCATGTCAGGAGAAAATGGATACTCCATTTTCAATAATCATTGGTTCTCTATGGTTTTCATCTAGGGATGGGGCCTTGTGAACAGTTCCATGCGGATTGTCTAGACAAGTGCAATTTTTTTAGATTTCAGGGTTGGAACTCCCTACCATGTTCAGGAAAATTATCTTGTAGTCAGTGTCCTGGCCTTCTGGCTCTTATACTCTTTCTGATTCTATTCCATGGCATTTCTTGAGCTTAGGTATAGTGGTTGCATTGTAGATAAAATGTCATCTCAAAAGGCTCATATAAGTCAGACCTGAGATAAAACCATGTATCTTCTAATGCCTGGTGTTATACTTCTTTTGTTTAAAACAAAACAAAACAAAATGTTTTTTAAAGACTAATGGTAGAGTTCACCAAGTAGAGTTTGCCCATGTTATGCCTTTCATATCTTTATCATAATACAAATCACAAGATTGTATCAACCATGGAAAGGAACATATTTAGTAAGCATTTAAGACTGAGTAAGCGAAACATATCCTCTAGTTGAGAAAGGCAATGGGCAGGTTACTGGTTTAAATTTTAAATTGACCCCCATTTGAAATATTTAGATGCCAGAGCTCCCCCTGAAAGCTTGCTACAAGGAATCACACGACTGTGAAGCCAGGCATGGATTTTCAGTTGATTGCTCTGTGACTGTAGTGAACTCTTTAAGAACAATCGGTATTTCCAGTCTTGACAATGAAACTAAGAAATGATTCCCTAAAATTTAATTGAAGATCATATGAGTGTCTGCTGACATTACGGCATAACTCTCCTCCTGATTACCAGCAAGTCCATGAGGGGGCACGTAGACCCTGGATGTTCTTTGCACACCACAGGGTTACCTCTTTCTGCACTTTCGAAGCTCTAGATGGTGGAGAATCTTGTGTGCTCAACTAAACCGTCCTGGTTTCTCCCTCAGAGAAGGAATCTGAAGAATAAGCCAACCACCTTAGAAAGTATACTGATCTCTGGAATTCTTTCCTACCTACCTCTATAAAAGGAAGGACTCTGAACCATGCTTATCATGGCATAGTTATAATGGCAGCATGAGGATAATCATTTTAGCATGTCTTTGGTATCAATTTGTGCACTGAAAAACCATTAAATGACCTGTGCTCTGATCTCCTATGAAGCTGAACGTTACATAAAAAAATGCATGCATGTCATTCCTATCAGTGACGTTTGTTAGTAATCAAAAGTGAAATATTTGACTGTACTATTTACACTGTTGAGTGGAAAAGATATCAATATCCACAGCATCCAAAGTTAGGATATTGTATTTGAGAAAAATAATATTCCACTAGAATATTCTATATAAAAATGCACATTTAAGCTAAGCAGTCTCTGCACCTATGACCTATTTTTAAAAATTGCATATTTAATCAATCACTTAATTCTTAACTCAGAAAAAAAGCATAACAAGATATGATAGTGCAAGCTAAATTTTTAAAATTTGTAGTATGTTCTTAAGACTTGGGTTTTATTGTGAAATATTCATTTGTACAGACAACTCAAGGTCTAGGAAACAAAGAACAAGAAGGAAGTTTAAACAAGAACAGCATGGGAAAGTCAAGTCTTGGGTTAGCTAATAAGGGGGTATTGTGACATCACCCAACATTGCCACACCCCCAGGTCCAAGCAAATCGCATATTGCCCTGGAGCCTGGGAGAGCCCTCACTTTATAGAGCTCCAAGGATATGCTTTCCCTAAGGAGCGCCTGTCAGTACAATCTGGTTTCCCTGATTCTAAAGTAAGGGGGGCTGGGCAAAGAATCTCAAATGTTGTCATTGCCCTGCATTCTGGTGTAGGTGGTCAGATCCACAGACACTTCAAAGTGTGGCCCACAACCAAGGGTTGGGGTCTGCTGCAACTCATTCTGCATGCAAGTGTAAGACTGAAGGACAGAGGCTCTTTGGGCCTCATATATGCATTTTCAACACTGGTAAGCAATGCACCGAGCAACAGTGCAGAGTTATGCTGGAACTGTGCAAGGCACAGTCAATAATTCACAGAACCCTTTGCTGTTGGAAGCACTTCATCATTATTGGCATGTCAAGCCTGACTGCATGGAAACAAGCCAAACGCAGCAGAAGGGTCTTAAAGTAGGTCAGACATTTATCACTGACAAGGAATGAAAAACTCACTTTTCTATTTTGTCATTCTACCTTCCCATCCCAAGAGAGTAAGTTCCACTGAAGTCTTAATTATCTCTAGTACCTCATGGAGAACCAGGAAGGCAAATGGGTCACAACAACGGTGTTGTCTCCTATCAACGCTGTCATGAGGAAGGGTTGAATCACACCACTGGGAAGATACTATCAAAAGTTGCAGGAGAATGTTCACATGACAGAATAGCTTACCAATTCTGCGATTCCTTGTTCACACAAACATGGAGTCCCTTCCCTTTTTAAGTTTCTCAATGAACGTTAAAGACATGCTTTACTTAGCATTAACTATTTTTTTAAAGAAACTATCCAACACTGGGGCCTAAAGACTGGTACAGGGAGATCTTTAATCCGTGTGGCCTGGCCAGCTCCTAGCATGCCATACCCAGCCTTCATAAATGAGCCTCAAATGAACAAGTCAGGTTCATCAAGCAGACTATGAAAGGCCTGACGATTTTCTACTAACTTGTTTTGCAATTCTTTATAAATTTTATGATTCATATAATAATTTGGATCATATCCTCATCTCTTTCATTTCCTCAAATGCACGTATGCTCATGTCACCGATGGTGTAAAATATTTCTCTATTACGCTGCAGTCTTCCATGAGTGGACGCTGTTCATTCAAGTAAATGAAAAAAGTTGAAATAGTCTCACTTAACAACAGACGTTCAGAAACTCCTCTCGTGAGGGACACAGCTGTGTCTGGTGTCCTCACCTCAGTCTATGTTCCTGCGGCCGTGGTGTTTCTCTGTGCGTTGGTGTTTATTTAGGCTCCCTGCTGCTTCATGGTGGTTATTTTGCAGTTCTTCTGTCCTGGGACGACGAAATGACAACTAGCCTGGAGTTACAAGAACCTTACTTTCAGGAAGGCAAGTAGAAGCTTGCTCAAAAACAGAGGTCCTTCAAACTGCCCTGGTATTTCCTTGTTTTCATTCTCAGAGTCTCCAGCCCTTAGGCTTTGAAGACCCCGAGCCCTTGACTCGGGCTCTGAGGACTCCGAGGCTCCGCCCACCAAGTACTCTGAAGCTTCGATTCACGGCCTCGTTCACAATTTTAATCTAAGACGTTTGGTTTAATTCAGATCATTTAACCTCAGAGTATCCAATCTATCTCCACTGATCTCTCAATTCAGTCGGTCCTAGTCAACACTGTGAGGATCGCAGTGAGGACCATGCAGGCCAGTTCTCCCAAATCATTTGCAAGTAACTCCTTCACCATAGCGTCCCAATTCAACAGACTTCTACCTCTGAATCAGCTCTCTTTCCCATGGGCAATGAAAAACGTTGACTTGGTAGAAATGTGAATTGGAATGTATGTGATGAAAAAAATATCTTCATAATCACACACGTTGATGAGACTCGATGGAAGTATAATGGACAATTTGGTCCCGCAAAGCAGGCTCCACACAGATGGAACCACAGAGATGCAGTTTCTCTGCTACCTACCTCATCAACAGCTGTATCTCACAAACGAGAGGTTGTAACCCTGGCTCTTCCACTAAATCCTTCCATCGGATCCACAACGAGGTCTCCAGAAAGCCGCTTAAGTAGAACGCCGTGTGTCGGCAGAGCAGGAATGATAATCCGCAGAATCTGGTGATGTTTCAAGCACTCCATCATTATTGGCATGCCAGGCCTGGCTGCATGGAAATGAGCCGAACCCAAGAAAAGGGTCCTGAAGTAGGTCAGGCATTTATCATTGGCAGTAGATGGAAAAGTCACTTTTTTATTTGTCCATTTATTTCCCAGAGAGTAAGTTCCATTGAACATGAAGCGGGCCGTGATTATAATAGCCATTTTATCTTCCAGCTGAGGAGGAGGAGGACGTGGAGGCAGCACGTTTACAGCCTCTCTAAAGGCTCCGAGGGAGCTTTTACAGACCTTATCCTCCAAAACGTGTCCCCGGTTGAGTTTAGTATTGCTTGGTGTCACCCCGTGGAACCCAAATGTGATGCGGTAACTATTTATGACATTTAACAGACTATGATCTTTGGGGGTGGGTATATTTACAGTAAAGAAACTACAGAATTAATTCCAAGTATTTTTTGAAGCACATCAAAGCTTAAGTTCTTACAGTTTAGCAACAAATTCTATGTGTATTTGTGATCCTCTCCTTCTAAGGCATAGCTCAGGGCTGTGTCCTGTATGGATTGAACTCCTAGGTGCTTACTGCATGTCCAGTGGCTAGAGGTCTATGACAGAAGTAAATTCGAATCCCATCTCCTACTGGCTCTGCAGCCTCGTGCAACTAATAGCTGCCTGTGCCTTGGATTTGCCATCTCTAAAACAATGAGGACAATATAGCAACTGTGACTGTCTTACTTGGTCTTTAAGAGGGTAAAATAACATACCCTTGGCCTCGAGGGCGTGGTTAACAAATATTGGATGGCATTACGGCTCTGTTAAATTCTCTGAAGTTTAAAAGGAATGAGTCTGAAGCTACCTGTCCCTCCATGAGAAATGCTTGCTGTAACTGAGGCATGGCATAGTAAGGCTTGCATAGAAATGGAGCGGGGAGAAGTATAGAAGGGTCAGTGCTCTGCTGGGTGGAAGCCAAGTTTAATCATGTGCCCACTACATAGAGGCAGCGTGAAGGGCAGGACTGATTGTACAGAGCAGTCCATGAGTGCTGCGGTAGGCAATGCAGCTCTGACTTCATTTGAGAGTTCTGACTTCATATATATATATATATGTGGAACTATTTGCTCATAAGTTTACAGTTCACAATATCAGCCACAAGATATCAAAGGCATGATGGAAAGATATTTTAGAATCAGGACTTTTCCCCACTAATCCTGATTAGTCTTTTATTTCTCTAGTGCAGGAATTATTTTCTGAAATATTTCTAATGATTACAAGAGACTGCTTCTTAATCCAGGGCACTCTAAAAACCTAAGAATGTTAGTGGCAGACTGGATATGCCTGTTCATAGACAATGCTCTTACACTGAATACTCATGAGTACAAACAGCAGGAACGGCACTCTTTACACAAAGGCAAGCTTCCACAGTGAGTATTATGACATCAAGAAGATGGAAGTGACATTTATAGCTCTGCAGTGATGGGCACCTCTGTACCCAGAACCCACAAGTTCAGATCACTGGGAACCTTGCCCATCTGGTTTCTTGCTGGCATTAAAATACAGTGTGAAAAGGATGTACTTAGAGAATATTAAAATTCTGGAAGAAACTACAAAGCTTTGGGCTTATTGTGGTACAAGATAGATTCCTGTAGATTAATAAATGGCAAACAGAACTAATCATTATTTCATTTTTTTTCATTCTGAACATTGTATGACCAAAGTCGGTGAATTTTAACATAAAGGACCTGAGAGCAACTATGCTTGGTTCTATGATCAAGTTGGTTTCTTTTGCAAAAACATGACTGAAGGAAATCAGTCTTAGGCAATATCGAAATAAATGCATGCCATGCTCCCAAAACACATTTACAGAGCCTGTTCTTGGGAAAAGCTTTAGTTATTAACCTGTCCCTTAGTAGCCCATTGTCTATAATACATAGAGTTGGGAAAATAGTGCTTCCTGCCTTATATGTTTTTTTAGGAAGAAAGGGTTTGCTTAGGCTCATGGTTTGAACATACAGCCCATCACTGCAGAGGACACACGATGCTGAAAATATGATATGATGATATTCAGGAAACGTGAGAGAACTAACATCAGTGGTCAGCTCACATACCTGTTTTATCTTCTCTGACACTAATCCACAGAATGGGATTACTCTCAGGGTGGGCCATCCTCACTCAGTGAACCAGATCAGATATCTTTCCTACAGAAGTGTCAATAGTTTTGTCTCCAATGCTAACTGATGCACGGACAAATGAAGCCGGTATCAGGGCATTAGGAATGACCCTGAGTTCCGTGGCATCCTTCCCACACCATTCTCTAACTGCCTCTCTGGGATTAATGCTTCTTAACAACTCCGGCCTCACAAACTTGACTAAAATAAGGCAAGCACTAAAATACCGTAGTCACTCCTGTATCTCCTCTTAACACAGAGTGTGAGGATTCATTCTTTGGGCCACATACTGTATAAAAAGTGAATGATGAAGAATAGGAGAGCCACAGCCCTTTGCTCTTCAATACAGCAAATGATTTTGTCTAAACACAGACAAGGTAAGACAAAGGGAAAATATTTTTGGAAGTTCATAGATCTCAAAGAAAAGAAAAGCAGAGAAACAAAATTTACCACACTGGTACCATGAAGGAATAATGACTGTCAGTAAGGGTTTTACTCTGGAAGGCTTGATTGGATCTGCCTCCTTATATAGTGTAGTAAGTAAACTCATTTGTCCAATATCTTTTGGCTTACAGTATTTTTATAGGTGCTTCCTTATATGTGTTGGAGGATATATATATGGAGGATATAATATATATATATATA
Source organism: Mus musculus (assembly GCF_000001635.26). Classification (NCBI taxonomy): domain Eukaryota; kingdom Metazoa; phylum Chordata; class Mammalia; order Rodentia; family Muridae; genus Mus; species Mus musculus. The sequence continues at coordinate 117,469,042 of NC_000080.6, read as the reverse complement.
TTCCCCCAAGAATGCAGGGAAGACCTATACTTTATCTTCAGATCTGAGAATCTGAATTGGATTAAAGTATTTCTGGGTCCCATAAATTCCTCCTTACTCGTGTTAAGCAATTTACTTTTCACTACCTGAATCAGAAGCAGTGCCTCGAAGTCTTTTTCATTCTCCTTAGCCCCACTCTATCTATATGCCACCGAATATTAAAGTGCAGAGAGAGAAGAGAGTGGCCTCTCCCCTTAAGGAGAAAAGTCTATTCTTAGTCTTGCTTGTGTTCCCTGGATGTCAGATAAACTTTGATGTGAGGATTGAAAATTCTAATGATGTCTTTCTAAATACATTAGAAATAGCATTTAGGTCCTACTGCGGGAGGAAATTTAAGAAAAATTCAACATGGATAGAGTTACACTTGTCTTCATTCGGTCGTGGTGAACTTCCTGGTACCAGTGCATATTGCTTTCACTACGCTATCATTTCTGAAATACAAATAGAAAAACAGAACAAAACAAAACAAGCAAACAAGCAAACAAACAAAAAACAAAACCAATGCCCCCAGGAAAAAAAACCCCGAAAACCAAATAAAAAACAAAAAAAGCAACATAAAACAAAAAACCTCCTCTAATCACCCAAGAGAGCGTCTAGGTGGGTTTAGTGGCATTCCAAGAACGACAGCGACCACGGCTCCATGATGGCCCAGATTCTTCCATTCACTGGCTCGTGGAGGTCCTCCTTCCCATACTATTGGGGAAAGCAAGGCTCAGGGAGGCAAGGACAACTTTCCCTGAGCCTGGGTCACAAAAGCACAGCACAGAGGGTGATGTAGCCTGGTCAGAAGTTGGAGAGCAGTCGGGGCGGGCTTGACAATAGGCGCCTCCCGGTTTCCCAACAGACGGCCTCTGTCTGTGCCCAACACCAATTTAAAATAGAAACAACTGAAACACGACGGAACTCATCGAGTGACACCCGGACAAACTAGCAACAGCCAAAGAAATGCCCTTTAAGCAGCAAATGATAGCGGCTGGCCAGGTGAATGAAACCTGAGGCATGAAACGCATGCTCGAGAGAACCAGGAGTCCGAGGTCCCTCCTTTCAAGCCCTGCTAGTCACTTCTGCTGGGCTTCTGGAAACACTAAGGTCAGTGTGTATGCATTCTCTGCGGCTGATGGAGCAAAGCATTGGGTGTCCACTGTGGGCCCGACACTGATGAGACCTCCATGACTCATGGCCTTCCGTGTGTGGGACTGTGAGTGCTCACACCAATCAAACGGCAATACACCAAAATGAAGAAGTACAGCGTCAAGGAGGGAAGGGTAAAAGGGGGAGGCTTGCTCTAATTTGGTTCAAATAGTTCCATAAGAAAAAAAAATATAAGTGCTAGTTGATGAAAAGTGAGTCAAATTAAGGTAAGCTTTGAAAAAAGAAAGGAGACAAAGGTATTTATCCTATGGGAACAGAAGGACTCAAAGTTTAGGAGATAGAGTGTAGCAAGAGGCTGCCTCTGATCGTCTCAAGGACCCTGACTGGGCTGACATTGTTGCTAGCCTGTGACAATTCTAAACTTTTCTTTGGTTATCTGCTGGTAAATTAGTCATTGCAACTTTTCTACAATTTCACCCAAGTTCATTTATGATAAGAATGGATATAAGACACAGAGTGAAAAAAAAATGTAGCAGCCAGAGGCCACTGTACTTCAGGTTTTATTCCAAGGTGGTCATCCAAGTACAAAAATATAAAACCCACATAAAACATTAATATTGGTTACCATAAGACATGCTCCTGGAAAAAGATACGCACGAAGGCAGTAGTCCAAGTGACACCTGATACCCACCTCTTATCTCTGTACCCAAGAACACAAGTATATCCCCTTATCAGCATACACACACACACATTAAAAATACCCTTCTTCTATTCTCCCTCCTGCTACACTGCAGCTGTCAGTCAAGACCTCCAAGGACGTGCACAGGACCCAGTCCATCTTTTACGGACCCATTTGTGGAACTGTCATGGCTTTCTTTCGCCAGCTTGATATTGCCTTTTCATTTGGGTCCTTTAACATATTCTGTGGTTTTCATCTTCTTTATTGGTTGTTTCCAATCCTTTCGACTAATCCCTCCTTCCCCCACCCTCTGATTTCTTAAAATCTAGTCTGGTTCTCCACTCTTATCTGTACTCACTTTCCTTTGAAGTCACCCAGTCTAGCAGCCTCAATAGGAGACAGCTTTTAAAAACTTCAATTAAATAAGTTATGTTGGCAAGTTATGTTATATGACCTCACACAGCATTTCCAAATTATAAGGTTTCAGAGAATTCACATGTCCTTAAGGTGTAAGTAGAAATATTAAAATTATTAATTTACAAGGGATATAAATGATAAGTTATAAATATTGATTAAGATAGAATATGAACTGTAATTTTTTTAGTGTATAGTAAATCAACATATTTACAGCTCTTGTATAAACAAATACCAATAGTTTAAATATACTTCATTTTCCCATTACTATAATCCCCCAAAGCCACTCCATTTTTTTTTATTCTGTATATTATTTGCAGTCAATACTACACTGGCTAATGTCTAAGTTTTTTATTCTCCATTTGGGGAATTTAAAAAGAGACACCTAAGGATTAATTTTCTCTTTCACTCTAAAAATACATGGAAAAATTCTTTTAAAATACCAGCTTATTGGAACACTCAATAACATAAACTGTATTCTTTAATATGTATGTAACTCCGGGAGCTAAAAGTTTTAACAGTACTTCTATGAATAGTGTATGATTATCCCCAATATTTTAAATGAATTTCCACCTTAACTTTTCTCCTTTTGCTTTTGCCTCTCTCCCAAAGGTCTTGAAAGTGGGTGCGATTTTTCAGTTTTCTTTATTTATAAAATTTCTAACTGGAAATAAATTAGATGTGCTGAGCTGCTTGCTCATGCTGACACAGCCTTCACTGCATCATCCCGTAAACAAGCTGCAACCTGATCAAGTTATTCTGCAAAACATGGCACAAGCCCTAAACTATCTGTAGGACACAGGGGTGGACACAGCTGACTATGAACAAATCCTGCTCTGCGCCTCTGCTTTTATAGTGAGCCATCTCCCACAGTGTGCTCTGTTTCATCTGTCATTGCTTTCTGCCTGAAAACTCATTCTGTTTCTCTCCTGCTGCTTGTGAGTAAACTCCCTGATGTGTTTGCAATTTATTGTGATCTCTTTGCCTCATTCCAATAGAAATAAATCTTATAAACCTTCTCATAGTGACCAAAGTAGAAGACTACAAAGACTTAAGAATGATGTCAGTGATAAGAACAGGGTGGTTACTAATTAAGTAGTGTGTGACAGTAAACCTTTTATTGGCAACATTTTAACATTGGATATATTGGACAAAATCTGTAATCAGAAACCATTGGCAAACTGTTCCCATGAGAAAGTGCAGTTTGTTGCTTGTTTTTTCTTCTCTGACTTATGCTTTTATCACATCTAGGAAAAAAATGTTTTTGTTTTGCCTGGCAAACAATATTCTCTAAGCTGTGGCACGTGGAATCTGTTCTGCAGGTGAACAAAAAGATGCTTGATTTGTGATGAAAGATTATTTGGAAGGTTTATGTTCTTGTACGTCTTCATCAACCCCCTGATTCCTTGTGAGTTTTGCTATAGATTCTGCAACAAGTCCTCTTTTCTTCATTAAATAGAATAACCTTCTATACACCTTGAACATATGTGAGAGTAAATATTGATTGCCACCTTGAAAAGGCCTATAATCAATAAACAGAAAAGCCTCCTAGAATGCCAATAAAAATTATTATTTACATTAATTTACTAGTCTACGTTAATTAAGAAGGGGAGAGGCTTGGGAGCACAAGTGATCACTACTCTCTCCTTTCAGAATGCAGATGAAATGATTTCAGCTGTTTTATATGTCTCACACCATGCCATCTTTGTCAGGATTGAGAAGAACTTTAGATTCTGAGTTAGATAGACCTTTCCTTACTCCCTTACACAGCTGATGAAAGACGTTTGGTCATGGTGATGAGCCAATTAGTTAATACAGAACACTGATAACAGAAAGTGGGCTGTTGCTGACCTACACTTGAAAATGTGGCCATTGGGTATTTGGAACAAGTTTACAGGAGGAATTTGGAAGAGTTTGAATCTTTGGGCCACAAATGCCTTTGAATACCACAGGAAAAGATGAAGGGACCATTCTAGTGGGAACTCAGAAAGAAGAATGCTGAAAGAAACACGTACCAGCAAAGGTCCCAGCTCATGTGCTTTCAGAGAAGAACCAGGACTCTCATCTATTCGTGGGCTGGAAGACATTTGTATTATATTCTAGGAAAGAATCTAACTACATTCTGCCTATGTCCTGAGAACTTGTGTAGGGTTGAATTTACAAGTAGTGGATTAATTTCCTTGGTGGAGGAAATTTAAAGATAGGATAACATTTAGTCCATGTCATGACTGTCTATTGCACAAATATAGATCTATAGTAAAAAAAAAAAGGCAACAGTTGAGAAGAAAGACTTTTAATATGTGCATCTTGTTGAGAAAGAGAGCATAGACACATTTAAAGATTTGGTAAAGATGGGTGCTGAGGAAGACTAATTGGCAAAGAAATCACCTCCTTCTTCTAGAGGGAGAACAGCGAAAAGAAGTGCTCTGCATACAAACAAAACAAAACAAAACAAAACAATCCCCATACATCATGGCTCTAACTTCTGAAAAAATTAAATTAATTTGAAAGGAGAGAACCTGGTGAGAATGCAGTCTAAGGGATTACCCTCAAAACAACTATTTAGAGAAGAGTTGCCATAGGCGTACCCTGGAATACGTACGGAGAGGGGTGAAGCTGTTGACTAGGGTGTAGGCTCCATTCTCAGTTTGCAGCAGAACTTGCCAACATGGTCCACTCCACACAGTTGAATTCACAGACAAGAAGGATAACAACTGAGGATGTCATTTAGTCTTTAAACAGTTTCCAGAGAGGATCGAGACCCAATTGTGTAAGGCAGAGTCAGAGTCCATTTGAGAAAGTCACGAGAGGCCATTGTGTGAAGCTGTGAAGGTGAATCCCATGGTGCAGTAGAGGCTCTAGATTTTGACTCAATCTAGAATCACTCAGAAGACAAGAACCTGATTTTGTCTGTACGACATTTACTAGATTAGAATAGTTGAGGTAGAAAGAGCAATTCCCAATGTAGATAATTCTGTTCTACTCACTGCAGTCATGGACTAAACGAAGAGGAAAGGTCAACTGAGTCTAAGCAGTCATCATTTCTTCCTGGTTTGTAACTGCAGGTATGCTGAGAGGAGCTGCTTCAATTCCTACTCCCTACCATGCCGCAGACTCCAGTGTGCCTCCACAAGACTGGGTCTGTCAAGGATCAGTCATGGAAGATGAAAGGGCTCATGGACTCTTGCTCTTCCCTGCTGGCCTTACTCCCATGCTACACTGGGACTAGAGACAGATGACACCACACCTGATCCGTTGGGCCCACTCTCCCAAGCTGGCCCAAGCAGGATTGGTTGCAGGTTCATTCTTCCCAGAAGGCTGTTAGAGCCCAAAGACAGAACTGAAGCGAAAGTGCATGGCTACTGACATCCTCACTAAGATCTGCATTCATCTGAGGAATAAACACCAAAGTCCATGAAGGAGAGAATCTATAACCTGGCCTTTACTAACATCAAAAAACCCGCCTCTCCAGGAAATACACTTTCAAGACAACAGAAAGAAAAGCCATAGATTGAGAAAAACTATTTGAAGAACTATCTACAATAAGTGATTGAAATCCAAGATACACAAAGAACTATAGAAAGAACAGTAAAGAAAAAGTAACTCCATCAAAATTCAAAATTGAATTGTTGGTCACTAAAAGGACACACAAATAATAAAAAAAATTAATAGATGCTCCATTTTGCATCGTTACAGAAGTGAAAATTAAATAATTCGACAAAACAGCTGTCAAATAGCCAGAATCCTGACTACTGACATAATCAAGAAATGATTTCCAACAAGAGGAGTTTTATTCTTTGGTGGATTCAAGAATAGTGTGCTACTTTACGTTTTAATGCAAAGGTTGAGAAGTTTTGTGCATGTACAAGTATATGTATGTTATATACTTATGCATGTAATAGTTTTTTAAGAAGAAATTATGCAGTTTATTACTATAGAGTCTCTTGTAGCCTGGACTGGCCACAAATTCATTAACTAGCTGAGTATGACATTGAAGTCTTTATGCTCCTGCTTGCAAAATGCTGGGATTGATGGTACTGTACTAGGACACATTGCTCATTGTGATAGTTCCAGTCCAAATTAAACATATTTTTACCATAGGATCATGCCACTGTGCACCATGATACATTCCCAAGGAAACTGAAAACCGTGTCTATGTAAAAACATGCATTGAATATAAGTAGCAGTTTCATTCATCATTGTCAAAACTGAGAAGCATCCAAGAAGTCCTTGCATGCATGCATGAATGAATTGCTTCAAATCCAGACAATAAAAAATACCAACCTGGATCTTTGAAGAAATGAGTTATCAAGTCCAAAAAAAAAAAAAAAAAAAGGGAAGAAAGAATCTTAGATACAGATTACTAAGTAAAAACCAGGCAATCAGAAATTGGTGTAGTCTGCACTTTTCTGACTAAATGATATTCTGGATGAGCCAAAAGTGAGGAGATTCTAAGAGTTGGTAGAGGTCAGGTAGAAGGAACGAATGATTAAGGGCAATAGTACATTCTGAGAACAGTGTAAACAGAGTGTGATGGTTTCCTTTGTGGCCCGTTCATGGCAGGGTCCAGAGGCTTGAATAATGAACTCTAACATAAATGTGCATGTGTGCTTGAGAGATTGCACATGTCTTACGTGCCCTTAGATGTCAGAAAATGTGGTTGGATTCCCCTGGAACTAATTAAGGGAGGTTGGAACCACCTGACCTAGGTGCTGGGAGACAAACCTGGGTCCTCTGCATAAATGTAGTTTCCGTACAATTGAGGATGGGAGAAGATATGATCTAGACCAAATAAAACTCCCAGTGCAAAGAATACATTATATTTTTTGGAGTCCTTGACCAAAGGGGACTCACAGACACCATCAAACATTTTAGACTATTGCCAGTGATAAGATCCTGAACGGAAGATATGCACAGTGGCTCAACTAGAGTACGAATGAGCTCCTTCTTGCAGCAGATGGAAGTTAACACAGAGATCCAATACCATACAGTCTGCAGAGAGTGAGAAACTGTCAAACACTCAGCCCTAAACTGGCTACCTTTATCATATTCCTCCCTTTAAAGTCCATGGACCTCTGAGGATGAAGAGGCTGAAACATAGGAACCAGAGGTGCGGATGAGTTGATGGAGACTCTTCCAGATCGAACAAGGATGATGCACATATGAACCCACAGAGACCATGACATCAGAACACTTGCACAAGCTTAGCACAGACAAAACTCCAGCATGGAGAAGAGGAGTGGCCAGAAAGTCCCACCTCTAGCCAAGAATCTATTAACTGATAGGTCAACAAGAAGGAACAGCAATTTACTTCAGTGAAATGATATTGGCTGTATCAGGCACACTCCAGGGATGTCCCCATGCTCAGGAGTAGTTATGGTCAACACAAATTGGACTCCATAGTTCAAACATGGGTAGGTAAAGAGCAGAGGAGGAACTAAGAGGAGTTAGGAGATGGGAAAGACCATAATCAAAGTATAGTGAATGGAATTATCAAAAAGTAAATGAAGACATTTTTAAAAATTGAAATAGAAGAGAAGAGCAGTTAGTGGGCCATTTCTCCATCCATAGGATATGCCATCTTTTACTGGAAGATAATTTTTAACACTGGAATTCAAATGAAAGATATAAATTCATTCAATATAGGGACAATAGCTCTAGGGACTTAGAGCTCACTAAAAGAAAAAAAATGAGCAGGTTTGTGTGAAGTCCAGTTCTTCCCTTGGGTAATAACAAGTAAAGATTGCTTCTTAGCACCAAGAAGTCTATTACTGTGAAAAGTTCCTAAGTAAGGAAGCAGGAGGCAAAAGAGAGACTACAAGCTTGGCAGTATTTATGGAAGAGATGAACATCATCATAGAAATCAGTAAGGTCTCTACAGGTTTCAATGAATTGTGTCTAACAGACTCGCTGAGTAATCAAATTATGGTAATGTGGAAGAGAATGGCAACCTCTCCATGTAAGATGTTCATGAGTGATTTCCTCTTTATTTTCTTTGTTTTGTAGCAGTAATCAGATTCACCACGTGAAGTGCCATTAATCACGTATGATAATGATACTCCCACCGTGATTTATGGAAAAGGCTAAAGCAATTCTGACATCTGACAGTAGTTCCAGTTATTTTGCCTTGTCCTCACAAGCAAGTTATTAGGTTTCATTAACTTGAGTTATTGTGAGAATGTCAATAGTGCTAGCATATAATATTTATAATTTCTCATAAGAATAAGATCTTAAATATTAGAAAACAAATCATACAATAAACTTGTCTTGTTTTTCTAGCGAAAGTCAGGAAACACAGATTTCTATACCATTGCCTAGGCAGGAGTCTGAGTTTGATTAGCTGCCCTATTTCACAGAGATAAAATTATTGCCAAAATGCAAGACTATTGAATTCCAAAGAAAAGGTAGACATAAATTCACATGCTTTAGATACAATGCAATTTTAATATTATTATCATTTGATTCATTCTCGAGCAAGATTTTAGGAGTTGCAATACAGTAATTAATTATGACATCACATAGGAAGTTCTATAGTTATCTGGATAGAAAGACGTTGATTAATGGCTCAGCAATGACTTTGCAAGCCTTAGTCGGTCAATCAAGCACAAACTTCAGCCTCTAAGATGTAATAAATTTGAGGCACGGGATGAAGCTCAATGGGAACAGTGCTTACTGTGCAAATTTAAGGACCTGAATGGGGATCTTCAGCACCAATGTACAAGACTGGGCATAGTGGGATGGCCCTATGGTCATATCTCTGGGAGTAGAGGAGATAAATGGACCTCTGAGCTCACTTGCAGCCTGAGTCGCTACAACTCTGAGCTTCATATCCAGAGAGAGGCCTTGTCTCATAAAGTGATGGTGGTGGTGGGATAGATGGTGCCTGGAGTGAACACTTGACTTTCACATGCACACAATGTGTACACTTGCACCATACCTGCACACATGTGTAGCACACATATGCACACAGAGGAGTTGTGATAAAATCATTATTGAAAATTGCAAAATATGGTGAATTTTATGTGACTTATGAGTGACAAAATGATAGTTCCTACACATTAGAGCAGATGTTTACTTAAAATGACAGTGAGTCTCAGATCCGTGAGAATCTTCCATGTAGACTACACTGCCTGTGTTTCTAAAAGGAACTGCACACAGTATGATGGACATTAGAAAAGAAAAAATTTCATATATCTTTTAGATCTTTGGAAGGTATCAAATGAAGCAATAGTTCATAATACATCTTTTGCCTTTTCCATGTTTATGTAAACAAACTTACCAATCAGAATTTTCTTTCTTGTTACTATTACTGGTGCTGCCATTAAGACAGGTGCTTGCCTTGTGTCTGAAGCCAGTCTTGGATTTGTTAGCTCCCACCCCCTTGCCTTAGCCTCCAGAGTCGTAGGATGCCAGGTATAAGAGTCATATCCTAATACAATAGAAATTCACATTGCTAATTCAATACCTTGAAATATATATGTGTACATACATGTATATGCATATACATATATGCATATAATATATATAATTATTCCTCAATGACACTACAAATCTGAAGAAATACTAAGATAAGAAGCATGGATTTTTGCAATGAAGTAAAGCTCAAAAGAAAGGCTGTGCATCTAATTTAGAAATAAACAGCTATTTGAAAGCTTCAATAGAAAGGAATCATAATTTTGAAATCTACACTCAGGGAACAATACACGTGCAAGAGGAATAACCTTTTCTCAGACAGCAATAATTAGACTCTGGCGGCAGTAGAGTTGAGTTGTGGAGGGAAGTGCTTCTATCTAGGATTCTCCCGCTGGATAGCTGTGAAGATTGACTGACACGTTTTTCTGCCTTCATTGTATCCTACAGAGCTACTTAGAAAGATTTGGTAATATTGATTTTAGAGGTACAAGACTCATTAAGACTTTAAAATTTCCTATAATGATTGAAATCATTCTTTGAACTTATTGGCTTGGCTTGAAGGTCGAGGATGAGTACCATGCTGGGTGGTGGTGGTGTCTCCTGGTCTTTTAGGTCTCTTCATCTCCTGTCCTGGGCACATCTGAAACTTGAGAGGCTCTGCCCCTTTTGAGGCACTGGAACAGCAGCCCAACAACACCCGAACTAAACTATTCTCCACATTTTGGAAGGAATGTACATGGAAGTGATATGTTTTTGGTGGTAGCTGAGGTGTACTTTAGTACCAACTAACACGATGTTCTTGTAGCACAAACCCACTCTCTGCTTTCTTTACCTTGCACATTATGGCATGGGTTTAATTAAAACTACAGGGAGTCTCAGGTCCATGAAAATCTTGAATGTAGCCTACAACACCTGCGTTTCTAAAAGGAACTAAACCCAGTCTGAAGAACCAGAGAAGAGAAAATTCTCCCGCGTGCTCCACACGTTTGTCTGCGTTTGCAGATGGCAGTTGCCTTGTGTTGTAAGAGCAGATTATTGACAGAGAGAAGCGATTTCTCTCAGCAGACCTCCCTCCCATTAATAGCATCCCCGCCTTTACAAAATAGAAAATTATAGTTTTCAACATTGACACTACTTTGGTAAGCTTTTCTAATAAGCTATTTTGAATGTAAGATGCTCATTTCTGTATAAAATCACATCTGGAGGGATTGATAAAATGCCCAGCAGGCAAATGTGAAGATTGGGGGTTATATCCCTAGCTCACCTGTAAATATCTGGTCACCCTAGTGGCCCACCTATAATCCCAGTGTTTGAAAGGCAGAGCAGAATTTACAGAGGACGTGCTTAGCTAGACTAGTCATACAGAGAAGCCCTGGCTCAAGGGGAGACCCAGCCTCAATAAATACAGAGATCAATCGAGGAACACAGCCAGTGTCAGTGTCTGGCATCTACAGGCACCCAACTGTATGCATACATAGAAACATAGGGCCACACACGTGAAGATGCACAGATAATGCATATGTACATAACACATACATACACATGACAACCATAAATCAGATCCGCCAATAAAGTTTTCATCAGAATCTGGTTTGGGTGATCTAAATATAGGAATTATGAAAATGTCAGAATGAAGCCCATTATTATGTAGGATTTACAGACATAAAGAAAAATAGAATTTGCTTTTGTTCATTGAATTGTTTGTGTGATAGGTATGTCTCATGCTTGTCTGTGGCTTACGCATACATGTACATCTGTGTGCATATGCATGCTTTCTGGAGTGTGCTCACACAAAGCAGAGCTCCCCAAAGGTAGCATAGACACTGCCAAGGACGTATTTGGTTATGAAGTTCTGACTTGTTAGTGTACAAACAAATAAATACTCGCATGAAAATCTCCTGCCCTTTTCATATAAAAGAAACTACTGTTAGCCCTTCACATATAGGAAGCTGAGAGACTCTTCCACTAACGTGGAAGATCAGTGTTTAACATTTAAGGGGACGGGCTGCCTTTATCTATTGCTGACCACATTATTCCCTTGATACAGGGTCCTACATTTAACAGGAAGCTAGCTGTTTTGGCAAGGGTGGATGTCCATTCAGTTCTTAGGATCCATGTCTGTACTCACCAATTCTGGATACGGATACACACGCACACACACATGCAAACACACACACACACACACACACACACACACACACACACATCTTGATTAGCAAGGACTCTTATGCATCAAGCTATATTCGAACTCAGTTTATTATGCTTATTTAGTGGGGACACTGAGCCATGACCTTAGCCTCCTGAATAATTCTTCTTGTCCTTCCTTGTTGCTCTTGCTGCTGCCAGGCTGTTGTTGTTGTCCCTCATCCTCCTCCTCCTCCTCTTCCTCCTCCTTCTCCTCCTCCTCCCCCTCCCCGTCTTCCTTCTGTTGTTTTGCTTTAAATGCTCTTCTCTCTCTCTCTCTCTTTCATTCTCTCCTCATGAAATCTGTGGCTTAAACTGAGTTTAGGTTTCAGACCTGCCTGTAAGCACTTCCACATGCTGGCCCATCTCACAATCATTGGAAGCAGTTCTGATGACTGGCTGTGTCCTATGCTACTCCTACAACTGGGAGTGTGTGGAATGAGGACTTCACCTTCAGATGAGATCTCTACAGATGAGATCTTGAGTCTCAGTAAGAAACAATTATGGATAGGCAACAGGTGGGAAAGAATAGCATTCTATACATGTTCAACTGATTTATCATACTATTTTCACTCACATATTGATTTCATAAAGTACGGTAAATAAAAACATAAAGTGATTATTCAACTTTATTATAGAATTAAATTTTAAATACTGTTTTTTCCAAGTTAGGAGACTCTGTCAATCTTTTTGAGATATATTTGAAGTCATAGAGTCAATAGAAACTTTTATATGGAAAGGCAGGAGATTTTCATAACAATATTTCCCTGTATTCTTGTAAGCCTAAATCTGTCCCCAACTGTTAGGTGGGAGTCAAACTCAGGCTTCAGGAGCAAACAAAGCAACACTATGATTTCAACAGAGGCCTTTTTATCATCTCTCTCAGTATGTGAAGGAATGTATGGTAAGTGCCAATGTAATAATTGATAATTGTTGTAGAAAATGTCACGCCGTAGATGTGGATGTTTGCCAAAAGGAAGAGTTGAATTTATGGGAAACCCCTGGAAATCTACACTCAGACACTTTACTGCTCAATAATGTCTTGGAAATCTGAACTGGCTTATGAACAGTCCACCATTTTTGTTATAAAAGTAAGCAGTGTTACCCCAAAATTCAAATTTAATAACATGACTAGCAGTCAAAAGAAATAGTTTTCAAATTCACATTCAAAGTTTCATATATGGACACAGCCTGGCATACCACTTTCAATTTAATTCCAGCAGACGATTAGCCAGCTTTTCCCTATGTAGAACAAGCCTTAGATGGATAGTTCTCAATGCCCACCTTCACTCCTAAGACCCCGGAACTGTAGGCTACTGTTCTCATTTTGCCAGAGAGTAAGGAGATGACTCACAGAACTAGTTAGAGCCCAAGTCTAAACTCAGCTGCAGCAGCTACTATTCCTCAACTATAGACTCTGCATTGCACCAGGAGTCTCCTTCATTTCCTTTACTTGGTGGTCCACAGTTTTACATTTATGGAGAAAAATATATTCATATTACATGCACGAACAATAACACATGGTAAACTAGTCACAGTGAGAGATTTCTAGTTGCAACTAACTAGAATGTATGTATTGCTTATGTAGCTTTAAGTTTTCAACAAAGCCTGAATTTTGTGCGTTGCATGAACTCCACACACTAGTTCATGTGAAACTATGACTTAAAACATGATGTGCATTAAGGACAAAAGGCCACCGCCTGCTGGACTTATATGACTACATACATGGGTTATTTACTTAAATGCTTATTTAATTACTTATTCTTTCATTTAGTTATTTCTCTACCTATTTTTGCAGTATTGGGGGCAAAATCCAGAGACATATAAATACCAGGTAAACATTCTATCAGGGAGCTATGCCTCCAGTCTCTTCCTTCCTTCCTTCCTTCCTTCCTTCCTTCCTTCCTTCCTTCCTTCCTTCCTTCCTTCCCTTCTTCCTTCCTTCCTTCCTTCCTTCCTTCCTTCCTTCCTTCCTTCCCTTCCTTCCCTCCCTCCCTTCTTCCTTCCATCCTTCCTTTTTCTTTCTTCCTTCCTTCCTTTTCCTTCCTCCATTCCTTCCTTCCTTCCTTCCTTCCTTCCTTCCTTCCTTCCTTCCTTCCTTCCTTTCTTCCTTCCTCCTCCCTTCCTCCTCCCTTCCTCCTCCCTTCCCTCCCTCCCTCCTTCCCTTCCCTTCCCTTCCCTTCCCTTCCCTTCCCTTCCCTTCCCTTCCCTTCCCTTCCCTTCCCCTTCCTTCCTTCCATCTTTTAAATTCTTGTGAGTGATAGGCAAAGGTTCAAAGATGGCCAATGCTTGTCTTTGCTATACCATGATCATTTCCGGTACCTGTTTTGAAATGGTAAATTTTCCACAGAAGAAAGAAATTTAATTTATCATTGTACCCATTGCCTCTTCCGAATAGTTAGTGTTTTATAAATGTTTGGTGAATAAAAGATGAACAGATGTATTAGTGGGTACATCCCACAGATGTCTAAAACATCCCCGGCAAACCTTTTCACAGTTGGTTGGTTTTCAAGGATTTCTCACAAGAGCTAACTGATCTGAGTGAGAAGTTTCTTTCAATTCTTCATTCATGCAGCAGCCCTCTCTTATGTGTGCACATGAACTATTAAGGCCTCTCAGTGGAAGTTACTTTAATTACAGAAATCAGAGCAGCTTAATTGTAAATGTGCAATGCAAGCATATTACAAATGAGAATAGTTGCTTTTCCCATTCCTTCCCTCCCTTCTGCTTAAAAATTCTTATTATGCATAGCAAAAGTATTCATGAGATTGTAGCATTCTTGTACATATCACTCTTCTGTATAACTGTAGAGAGCAATATACAACGTTAATGCAGGAAAAATCTGAAGTCACTGGTATGAACCTCACTTCACTAATAATGAACTGGGGCTGCAGAGATGGCTCAATGGCTAAGAGAACTGTTTTCCAGAGAACCTGAGTTTGGATCTCAGCACCCATTTTGATGACTCTCAAGGGCCTGTAATTCTGGCTTCAAGGAATCCAGTGTCTTTTCTGGACTTTTAGGGTGTTTGCAGTACACATGGTCTATAGTCTCATTGATATGTACATACAAAAGTTATTTTGTGACATAAATTTTCCTCATGTAGGTAGACAGTAAGGCAAAAATCTAAGACAAGAAGGAAGATATGGGGAGACGTCTGCCCCAGTAACTATGGAAACACGGCAACCACTCTAGATGCCTATGTGTTCAGGTAGCTGATGTAGACATAAACAACTTGGAAAAGTGGAGAGAAACTGATTCTTTACCCTCTGGCATATCTGGAGCACTAACATTACCTAGGAAAGCTGAAGGCTGTATGTAGCTTTTCCATCTATATTCTGACGTTAATATTTCACACCTCTCTCATATCCTCTTTCCTGGATGTTCTTATAGACTTTAAAAGGAGCTATTGTTCTCTTGCATGACTGCATGCACTAAACGTTTAGCATATCTTTTGTGATTAGGTGAGGTTCCAGAAACACCTATATTATATCCTTTCCTAAAACCACCAGCTACTGAAGGCAATACTTGCTATTAACACATGACCTGTGGTTATACATGTGACTTTTGCCCAGTCTCTCTAAGATGGAGATGAAGGAGAGCTGTCACAGTGACTTTCTGTCCAGTGTATACCGCGTGGTTCCATCAGTGCTTACTGAGAGATATCCAGGGTGGGAAGCGTGTTCTTGCCTCGAGGACCAGCTTGTGGTCCCCAGAATGAGGAGGGTAATGAATGAGGACACACAAGGACATGAAGACGGGAGAGATGGTGACATTAGAATTGGGAAGCTCTGATAAGCGAAGGAGTTAAGGATTGGAGGCTGTGTGAGAGGCTTCCTGGATGGCAGGTCATAGACTGCCGTGGGTTAGAGGGAAGCAGCAAAAAAAAAAAAGAGAAATACACTCCACAGGAAGATGCAGTCTTCCCGTACGTAATATAGCAGATGAGATACATTAATACAGATTCTTGACTAAAACTGGCTACGGATCTGGGACTAATCTATAAGAGCCAAGCCCAGGTAATGGATAAGCACCACACCACTAGGATTTATAACCAGGACAGTGATGTAATAGAAATGGTATCTCATAAAGAGTCTTGAGATTTCCAAGAAAAGGCAAGGTTGTATACCTGGGAGACATGGGTTGGAACAGCAAAAGTCCAGTCCTGTGGTATCTAGATTTTAGATTTCAGTAAATTAATAGGGAAAGAGAAAATATAACACTTATGTACTACAAAGACAATGGCTTTTGAGAGGCTACCATTTAAGTATTGCTTAACTCTCTTCAGTTCAACTTGCAGTAGGTTACGTTGTGGGAATGCCGAGTATTCCAAAAGAAGCGTAGCCATGAAGGATAAAGTAAGGAACAGGAATTCTCGACTGCACAGAGACAGGTAATGGGCTACCTGTGTGCTGGAAATACTCTTATATACTTGCAGGCTTTTGCATATATTTTCACCTCAGCATTGGCAAGCTTAAGGAAAATCCCATTGTATAGCTAAATTATGAGATGCTGACATTAAATTGACTTGACCTCTAAAATTGTGTTTTAAAAAACTGCTTACTTAATGCTCTGGGTTCTCTTGAGGAAAGTGATCTCAAATACCACAATAAATAGGTTTACATATTCTAAATGGATTTGGTGAATAGAATTATAAAATAAGTCTACCGTCAGCTTTCTAGCAGCGCTGAAGTATGAGCTTGCGGGAATTTGTATACATCCCAGTATTTGCCAGGGTTACGATCTTCCAGATGCCACAGAAAACGCAGCAGCCAAGCATGGCATGCACAGCAGGGGTGACACTGAACAGCTTATAAGGCTCATTAAAAACCCACAGGAAAAACGGAAAATGACCTAATCTCTCTTCTGGGGGTAGGCATTTGAGAAGGATCAATATTACCTTTGTCAAGACTCAGCATTAAATCTATAGAGATGAGACATGTGACTCGGAGTGCTTCCATCCAGCAGGAGATTACCTCTGTGAAGGCTAGAAAGCTTTCTGAGAACAACTAAGCACCCCAGAGAGCCCCGTCCCTCTGGAATCATAGCTTGGTTCTTTCTTTCTTTCTTTCTTTCTTTCTTTCTTTCTTTCTTTCTTTCTTTCTTTCTTTCTTTCTTTCTTTCTTCCTTCCTTCCTTCCTTCCTTCCTCTCTCTCTCTCTCTCTCTCTCTCTCTCTCTCTCTCTCTCTCTCTCTTTCTTTCTTTCTTTCTTTCTTTCTTTCTCTTTCTCCCTCCCTCCCTCCCTCCCTTCCTCCCTCCCTCCCTCCCTCCCTTCCTTCCTTCCATTTATTTATTTATTTATTTATTTATTTATTTATTTATTTTTACTGATACTAAGACCCATTGACATTTGCCAACTACCATATTAATTAGTCTCATCTCGTTCCTCCAGAGCACACTGACAATCAGAGAGTAAGCCATCTGCGACCTTCCTGTTGCTTCTCACATTCAGGGACTGCGGCAGCTTACATAGAGAGCCCCTGAGGGCTCTGGTGATGACAAACTTTTCTATTAAAAGAAAGTCTATGTTTCTAGTTAGAATTTGAATCAGGGACAAAAATGTGTTAGGCAAAGACAAAGAACTTCTCCTTTATCTTTATAACTAGGGAAACTTTCAGGATAATTAGCTGTAAGATTAGATTTCCTTGGATGAGTTCCCAAGTTTTTGTGATTCTAAGTAGAAGTATCATGTGTTAATATTTCTTAAATCTCTGTTCTGTCCTTTTCATTAGGTCTGTCTGAGCCCTGTGTGGATCCTGAGCTGTGGCATGCAGCTCATCCAAAGTGAGACTTGTGCAAACTCCAGACTGAAAAATGACAAAGTGTAAGTGTGTATATACTTAACTTAGTGAGATAACTCAGGGAATCAAGGATTAAGGGACTATTGCCTGGGCAGAACTCACTTCATATAAAATATAGGTAGCTACAACTCTCTCTGGAGACAGATTAGTTTTTTGAGTCATTTAATTTGTTGAGAGATAACCTTCAGGAGCCTATGCTAAAAGGCTAAATATTAAAATATTGCTAACTTTTAGTCTACACTTTTGAAAACTATTTACTAATTATTAGCTTATGAGTGTTTGCATACTTATAGGTACATGAAGCTCTTTCAAGCAGATCCTGCAGGAGCCAGAAGGGGTTATCAAATCCCCTGCAACTGGGGTTCCTGATGGTTGTGAGCGTCCTTTGTGCTGGGAATTAAATTCCGGTCCTTTGAAGAACAGCAAGTGTTCTTAACTGCTGAGACATCTCTCTAGTTTATAACATTTTCTAAAGATTAAGATGTGTATATCAAGACTGTCCTGATTGTATACATGTGAATGTTTGAGCAAATTGAGTTAAATAAATCATGATTAATTTTTTCACTTGTTTTGTCTTAAGATTTTAAAGTGCATATGTGGCTCAAAGCATTCTACTTCATGACATTCTTGAAAGTTGGGAAGATTTGTACTCAAAGACCATCTTATCTCTGAGTGAGCCAGAGTGCAATTGCAGTACACGGTCCATGCCATTGCAAACCAGAGCTCTCAGCTAAGCAATGGAATGAGAGCCACAGCATAGCTGTAGGATTCACCCAAGGGCAAGAGGGCAGTGTATGAAAGAGAGGCTAGAAAGGACTCCCCGTGAGTTTCCATTCATGTTAGGAGGGAGACGCATTGGTATTGATGGCTTCAACGATAGGTGAGACCTGTCTGCTAAGACCTATTTCTGGAGATGAGAACTTCCAAAAGTGAAGCGAATACAAGGAGAATGTTCGGGAGGCAATAAGGTGGCAGGATTTATGCCGGTGCCCCATCAGGAAGAGACAGGCTTTCCTTAGATATTCATTACTTGTCACTTGATTAAGGAATAATGTTCGCCTTGTGCTGATGGCTGACACAAAGCTTTAAAGGAGACTTATAAAGCCAAAGACTAAGGGTCAAGTAACAGAGGCTGCTGACATGCACTGAGTGATTCTCTAAACACAGCCCACTTCACCATGCTGAATGCTTGTCCCCACTAACTCTATGCAGCCCCCCAAACATGGCCTCATTTGGCTTTCCTGTCTTCAAGTTTGTCAAAGGAAGAGGTACAGAGAAACATTCATCTATTATGATTAAAAGGGAAATAATTACAGTAAATGGAAACAAACACTGACTTCATGATGAACTCAAGTACCCAGTGAACCAACATGTGACATCAGAAAGAGTGGTGGATATTCAATACAACCATCTTCAAACTAAATGTCTATTAAATCCAGCTTGTTGCTATGTGGTCATATGCATCAGGTTTGTCAAATGTTCCAAATATAGAAATCACATTTTGTATCAGTCCTACCATTTTTAAAATATCGTTTGAAATCTTAAAGAAACTATGCCAGAAAAATATGTCCACAGGCCAGATTTGAATGAAGTTCACTCATTGCCATTTGGTTTAAACTCTAAGGTTTGGTCCGATGTAAATATATTGTTGTGGATTTATATATTAAACATTCTTCTCTTGTTCTTAATTCTTTCTTGGCTTAAGGCCTCTGTATATTTCTTTTCCTAAGTAACGGTGTTGTAGTATAAAGAAATTAACCGATAAATCTCAACATTGAAACACATAGAAAATGAGATAAGTTGCTCCTGTCCTCAGTGAAATTTGAAGTACAAAGTTGAGGCAAGACCAAAACACACACACACACACACACACACACACACACACACACACACACACCTCTCTTGCTTACTCTTCTTAGTAACACAAGGGTTTACAACCTGTGGCAGCCTTCTATAAAGGGTGACTGCATGTTTTGTCTGGGGGGTTCTATGAGGCTGTAAGGCAAACCATCTTCTTGTGTTCTTGGAGCCATGGTCACAATATAAAAGATATACAGATAAGGAATATTGTTGTTTTTTTAAAGAAATACCATGGATAAATGAAATGTACAGGGTAGTTCAAACAGCAAATTCAATATTAAACACCTCACATGATTTAGAAATGGAAAATTACACACAGGCTCACTAAAGTCAAGTTTTGTAGATTAATCAAGAGCAAGAGATAGCTCAGTAGGGCACTGAATGGTGTCTTAGCTTTGGTTGTCATTTTTAGACCACAAAGATGAGGGGCCAGTCATCTCTCTGTTCAGCGCTTATACAGGGGATTGATTTATGCTCCTTCTGTAGTGAGTATTTTCAAAATAACAGTCTTATTTAGTGAACACATATTGACTAACTTAGGAAAATACAAGAAAATGTACAAAACTGTTTCTTTGATGATCAATGAAAATTAAATACCGAGTTGATTTCGGACAGAGTGACAATTTTGTTTAAATTCTCTTTGTGATTTAAAGGCGTAATTACAGATCTGAGTTGGATGATTCTCTGCTCTCGTTAGCTCTTTTGGATCCATAATCACAATACAAATGACAGCCTACAAATTGACCAAGACAGAGGAGAGTAGAAAGTTTAACCGCGTATTAAAGATTTCAAATATTAGGCTGGTGCTGAGAGGAGAAGAGCTGTATCTTTAACATTAAAATCAATTTTCACAAATAAAGTGTCTTTCAACATGGATTCGATTCACCGTCCAAAGCCAAAATGTCAAAGTACATCCTTATCCAAGCCAAAATAGAAAATTTGAAATATTTTATGGGAATGGTGTCCTAAGTATTTTATTCAGTTATCCGAAAGTGGGGTAGGATAACACAGAGCTCATTCCTTTGATAAAACTCTTTATTGCAAGGAAGTTCAAGGTTTCTGGTCCCAGCTGCCAATTTGAAGAACAAAATCCTCCAAAGGAAGGAATGGGAAGCTCTACTAGAGCTCACTGCTCTGTGATTCTCCACAAAACAATAAGATTAAAATCGCCTCTCAAGAAAAATTTTTAGTTTCCACTAAAATACAGAAAAATAAATGCTGTCCTATGTTTTGATATATTTTTAGTAAGAGAATATGTTTTTACAAAGCCAACAATAAAAATAAAAATTTTAACACATTACTTATAAATGAACCCATTTCATTATGGAAAGAGATATTTGTATCTGTTATGAGAATGTTATGTGGAGTGTTTTTATAATTAATATGTTTATTAAAGTTTAAAACGTTCTGTGAATGAATGCTCTTTATTCTCAAGAACTCACTGAAAATGAACACAGAAGCATTTATGTTTCTGACTTTGTCAAATACTGGGAACTAGAAGGGAAGACGTTTCTAAACCCAAAGCACTGCATTCTGCTGAGTACTAAACATGGCAGTGGCATTGTTGACATGTAGCATATGCTCCAAAAACAAAAATGAATTCAAAATTTCTGTTTATGCAACATGCCTAATTGTCATCTGCTGTTAACTTGGAGTCCGTATTGATTTTGACCAGACTTTTACTTCCATGTGAATGTCAAGGACGCCATTATCCTGTTACGGACAGTCTGATTGTCACAATTGGCTAGCCCAGCTAGACACAAGAAAGTGCAGACCTTCAGAGTCCTGATTTTCTGAAGAATCTTTTAGTACACAATTCACTGTTTATTGCTTGGTAGTTTTTCTTGCTAACTGGAGTGGGAAGTCTTAGGGAGTAGCATGATTCAGATACTATTTTGATCCTAATATGGGACCCCCCTGGGATGTGAAGTCTGCCCTGACTAGGAGGAGAATGTAGAACAATTTCAGAGAGGTTAATCCACTGGCATAAATTGTGAGTTGAATTTTCATAGTATCTCAGAGACGAATTTATCACTCTGATTTCATGAAAAATTTATCTTTTAATTATTTTATATACAAATGATTTCTGAGTGTCAGGGCAGAACAGTTGATTTATGATGATATAATATAAAAAGGTAAACATTTAGCTTTAAAATTAGCTCAGTGGAGAGGAACACTCCATGTCCAAAGGTCTAGCACTAGATTGTTTTTATGCATTCCTTTCTGTGGTCAACTTATTTTGTTCAGCTGCTCTTGTTTATCATAGCATACTGTGCCATGCTGTACTGTATCATACTGTGCCATAGCATAATTTACTGTGCCATACCGTACTGTGCTGTACCATATTGCCCCGAACCATACCATACTGTGCCATCCTGTACTGCATCATCTGTACTATACCTTACTGTCCTGCACCATACCATACTGTGCCATACTGAACAGTACCATACTCTGTCTTAATGCACTGTATCATATTGTACTATACCTTACTGACTGTACTCTACTACATCACACTGCACTGTACCACAGTGTACTACTGATCCATACTGTGCCATACTGTACTGTGTCATATTGCACTGTACCATACTTACTGTGTCATACCATAATATGTACTTTGTACTGTATGATACTGGGCCATAATGTACTATGTCAATTTGCACTATGTCATACTACACTGTACCATACTGTACTGTACCATACCGTGCCATATTGTACTGTGTCCTATTATATGGTACCATACTGTGCCATACCATACTATGCCATACTGCACTGTACCATACTTACTGTGTCATACTATACTATGCTGTAGTATACTGTACCATACAGTACCACAATGGACTGTGTCATACTGCACTGTGCCATACTGAACTGGTCCATACTGTACTGTACCATACCATACTGTGCTATACTGTACTGTATTGTTGCTCTTTATTCACATATGACCTCAATTTCTATTGTGAGAATACAACTCTCTGAATGCCAAAAAAAAAAAAAAAAAAAAAGAAAGTGCAGACCTTTAGCGTTGAGATGATTGGTGTATTCTGAGCATAGGAAGTTGATCCATCCTGTTTGTGTTGAATATTGACCAGCCTACATAGCTGTAATGTCCATACATGAAAAGAAATAACCTTTACATGTCACCACAAAGATGAGACAGCAGAAAGTTCAAATAGTATAATAATGCATTTCCCCTGGGTCTAAAAAACAAATGTCACTATGACCTAATAAGTCATTTAAAACTATACTAACATGTGACATCCAAACCGGAGCTCTTCTTCACTATGTGAGTATTGATAATGCAATGTATCTGTCAAGCTTTATTAGAATTCCACAGTGTACTTATATTACATCAGGGAATGTCCTTGTCACTTTGAATCTTGGAAGATGGGACAATAAATGAGATATCCTTGAACTTTCTAAGTTTGGCCAGTGATATCACATACATGGGGTCACCTCCCTTTCACAAGCCAAATCTGCTTTATATGGGGACTTAATTACAGAACTGCATGCTTCCTAGAGCTTTCTTGGAGGAATTACATACATGCATTTAGAGACAAATACCCAAGAATAGAGGAAGCATTGAGGCCAGGAGAAACTCTCAGATTCATTTATTTTTTTTCATGAAGTCATTTTTCAAAGACTTGTTGAGTTACAGCCTGGGATCTTTATCCTCTTGGCTTTAAAAAAAATTGTGATGTACTTTAATTGGCAACCAGCGGATGTTCCCCCATTAGTTACAAAGATATCTTTGTCTGTTTGTAGCACACATTTCCCATTGCCCCAGAGGAGTTCTTAGATTCTGGGGCATAGGCAAACAGCAGACATGCCACTCAAGTTGGCTATACTGAGTTCATCGTGGTTGTAAATACAGACATTATATCCTGGGGGTAAACCCTGGGCACTGAAAAACAGTAAAGAAAAATTGAATTCAGAAAAGGTAAAAATCCAAATGCACGATTGAAATCTGCCAAAGCTGAAAGGTTACCCCGTGTTCACATTGTTCCATAACAGCGCATCTCA
Source organism: Mus musculus (assembly GCF_000001635.26). NCBI lineage: Eukaryota > Metazoa > Chordata > Mammalia > Rodentia > Muridae > Mus > Mus musculus. The sequence continues at coordinate 117,445,540 of NC_000080.6, read as the reverse complement.
AACTAAGCATGTGGTTCAATATAGTTTCAGAATCTTTGATGAAGAATTTAATGTTTCCAAATATGGCAAGGCTGGATATGTGATCCTACAGACCAAACCGTAATAGAGTTCCCTCTTAAAGACATGCAGTTTGTGAGTTAAACGGTACTCTACTGATGGTCCTTGCCTGACACAGAAATAGGAAGTTGGGACAGTGATTTTAAAAATACTTACAATTTTCCCCATTGCAGAATAGGACTTTTCTGTTCACAGGCATTTGCTAGTCTGTGATCCTTAGTTTACCGGCCACTGCCAGATGCCATTAGTGTCTCAGCCAGTGAAGCCGCTTCTTTCCTGCTAGGCTTAATTAATGTTCTCATGGCCAAGCCTATTTCCTGCCTTTTTTACTTAACCACTGATTCATTTGAATACACCAATATTTTCAAATCCTCTCTGTGTTTACCTTCAGGAGGGCACCCGTTATAGGTCTTTGAATTTGTTTTTCTGTTCAGAATCCTCTTCAAATACAGAAAGATCGGGTAGTTTGTCTGCTCCTTGTCTCTTTTTTCCCCCTCGTTATATGTGACTGTGCTTTACAAATAAGCGTTTGTATCTTGGTTGGTAGTTCTCACAATCATCAGCTCAATGTCCTTGCTAAATGGAAACAAACACTGTCCCCAAAACCTGCTTGACACGGGGCTGCATTCTACCTACTGGCTGGGGAGTTTGTGTTTTTCTAGAGGGACTTCCCATCTTGATCCACACCAGATTGGATCTAGAACTCACTGCCACTCAGCTGGTAAGTCTTAAGAGCTTCCCAACCTGAATCTAAAGAATTGATAGTTCACCATGTTTATATTCTATAGGGAACATTTTCTCAAAAAAAAATGTATACATTATTGTCTTTTGAAAAACTGTTGCTTGTGTCAAGATCTTGAGAGTCCTAAAGAGAAGAAATGATGCTCACACCATATGACTCAAACCTACCTCTTAGCTTCATCTCCAGAACCCTATGGCCTGCAGCCCTGTCAGGGAAGAGTTAGCCTATTACTCCCTTGGAATGTGAAGCTTCATTTTTATATTCATATCTACTTTATGCTTTCTTGCTTTCTCCAAGTTCCCAAGACACATCTATTTTTCCCGGATGACATAATATTTTACCTGAATCTCATTGTTGTTAGAATTATGACACTTCCTTAAGGGCCAGGCCATTCATTTTCATTCCGTGTTGGTCATATTAGTAGTACATGGAGGTGATCTGTATGTTTTTGCTGTTCAAAAGCATCTGAATGAGTGTGTGTGTGTGTGTGTGTGTGTGTGTGTGTGTGTGAGAGAGAGAGAGAGAGAGAGAGAGAGAGATGCTTGCTATGGGACATGTGTCAAAATAGGGGGACAAGTTTTGAGACTCAGTTCTTTCCCAGGGGATGGGACCCATGTCTTCAGGTATGGTAGAAGGTACTATTACCTACTGAACCATTCTTCAGTCCCTAAAATAAGTTGCTCAGGCAGAGTAGATTTGTATAAAATCACTGGTGAGCTATATAATTTTAACTCGCAAGTCCCACTTAGATATCTAGGCTTATCTCTTCCTAGCCATTGCTTTGTACTTCAAGATTTAGGATGCCACAAGCTTGAATCCCATCATTTGAAGCATCCCTTCACATCTCTGCAGCACTGCTCAGCTTCTGCCTGGGCTGAAAGCATCCTTACCACCCAAAGTGCTCTTATCATCTACCAAACAACAGCGACATATTCTTCATCGTGTGAGTTACAAGCTCAGAGTACACTCAGTTCTTCTCTACTCCTAAAACACTTACTGCTCTGTATTCTCAGGATATAAAAATTGTTTTCATTTCTTATTCTCTCATTAGTAGTTGCAAGCACATTAATTAGCTTAATCCTTAGAGCTCAAGAAAACAAAATTGCTTACCATATAAAACACACCAAGCAAAGGTTTACTGAGAAAAATCTTTAACGTGGTTGTAGTTTCATAAAGATCAGACAAATGGAAGGTTACTGTAATCATCCATCTAAAAGTGTAAGAAGGAGAACTTTACGGCTGCTAGGGGCAGGAGAGAAAGAGCCAATTCCCAAGCTTTTCCTATTCATGGTCGCATCATTCACTCTTCAAAATGAGTAAAAGGCTAAAAATGCATTCATCAGAAAGAAAGGAGCCCATTTGAATGGAATTATAATAGTAATATAACTTTAAAATCAAATAACATAACTCAAGCGTAAGTTATTAAAAATAGAGATAGCCCCAAAAGAATGAGAAGGCGGGACATGCACATAGCTTTTAATGGATTGAAATTAACGTTCATTGGCTCCATTCTTTACGTCCCTACCTTGGTCACTTTCCAATTCTGCATCTCCTTGGTTATACATCTTTCAAGAAACCTTAAAATTAGTAAGGGATAGAATGACTTTCGTAGAAGCAATCAAGTTCTTTTAATCAGAATCTGCCTTTTCTCTTTCTTTGCTAGACTCCAGAGTAGTGTCTCCTATTTGCAATTAGTAAAGGGGAATTTGATACTTTTCATGACACCTATAGTTTCTTCTCCTGTGATTTCTAAAGCGAGTCACAGAAGTTGGGACATAGGAAAACCATCCATTTCCATTGCTTTAATAAGCCATGCTGATGCTGTGCTTCTTAATACTAATGACATTGTTTTAAGAAAGGATCTCTTGGAGCCCAGGAAGTTTTCACACTTGCTATGTAGATGAGAATGACCCTGGAGTGCTCAGACTTCCAGCCTCTGCTTCCAAAGTGTTCCATTACAGATGTGCACTACCTCACCTAGGCTTTCTTACTATTTTATTATGAAATTATGTGTTAACCAAGTGCAAAGCACCTTCCAAATATAATATCCAATATCCACAAACCATCATATGATCTCAAGGGCAAAAAGCTTATATTGCCTTCAACGTTGAAATAGAAGAAAAGTGGAACTGGGGTAGAGACTGGAGCGGACAGGGAGGGACAAAGGGAGTAGGTCTGGGGGAGAGATTGGAGGAGGTAGGGAGGTGTGGAAGGATGGAAATTGCAGTTAGGATGTAATGTTTGAGAGAAGATAAAAGCATTATTGATAATTTCAAAAGGTACACCTATTCCATATAACACGAGGTATTATTGGTCCGTTGGGTAAGCACTGTTTTCAGAAGCAAATACACAAATCACAAAGGAACTGTGAAGAGGACTCATCCATTCAAGGGCTGTTTGTAGTCCTCTTCAGTTCCAGAAAATGTCTCAGAATCAACTCTAATCAAAACATCACCACAGAAGGAAGAGGATTAATAATTCAGATGCTATTTTGTGTCTTATTTTATATTTAAAAAATTTCCAAACTGCTGATTATTATCAGCAGAGTACAATCTCCCCCGTGAATGTGTGGAATGGGTTTCCACCATGATCAGAGAGGCCTGACGAGATGTTCACTGTGGTAGAGGATTCACTTCCTCGTCCTCAAGTCTACAAGCGCAGCGTGTCAGGAAATACAGTCCTTCTGAAGCCTAGAGCTGAGCCTGCCTTTTGCAGTGAAGAAAGAAAAGATGGGATAGAGGGATGAGAGTATTTGTCAATACTTCACCAAAATCCCTCAAATACATTTCTAATATCATCTGCCAGTGGAGCGTGTGATCTGGTTGGCAGAGACGGAGGGACTCTAGGTCCTCTGTAACTTTATAATCTTTCCTTCCATTCAGGTGTGCAATGGTTTTCAGCTCTGCTATTGACTCAATGTTCATAAAATAAATCCATGATAGGACTTGCACAGTCACTGTGACTGCTCTTGGTACAATGTTCAGCTTTTAACTACCAAAAAAAATTGTGTCTGTGGTGGTGGTGGTGGTGATGTTGGTGGTGGTGGTGGTGGTGGTGGTGGTGGTGGTGGTGGTGGTGGTGATGGTGGTGGTGGTGGTGGTGGTGGTGATGGTGGTGATGGTGGTGGTGGTGGTGGTGATGGTGGTGGTGATGGTGGTGGTGGTGGTGGTGGTGGTGGTGTTGGTGGTGGTGGTGATGGTGGTGTTGGTGGTGGTGGTGGTGGTGGTGGTAGTGCCCTGGCCTATGCTTATACCTCCGATGGTGCAACTGTGTGCCTGGGCAGGGGGACAATCATGGATGATATTCCTAAAGCATCGTCCACAGATCTATTTACTTAGTTTGGTTGAGATACTGTTTCTCACTAGTGTGGAACTCACTAAGTAGGTTAGGCTGGCTGTTCAGTGAGCCTCAGAGGACTCCTGCCTCTCACTGTGTTTCTGTACTGACATTGCAGTCATATGCAACCATATCCATCTTCCTCCCTTTCTGTCTCTTTCTCTCTCTCTCCTCTCTCTTTCCTCTCTCTCTCTCTCTCTCTCTCTCTCTCTCTCTCTCTCTCTATCTCTCTGTCTCTGCCTTTCTCATCTCTCTCTGTTTGTGTGTATGTGTGTGTCTGTGTATCTGTGTCTGTATGTAGTAGACTTCTGGGGATCGAACTAAGGTTCTTTTTTTTTCTTTTCTTTTCTTTTTAATATATATTTCTTATTACGTATTTTCCTCAATTACATTTCCAATGCTATCCCAAAAGTCCCCCATACCCCCCCACTCCCCTACCCACCCAATCCCCACTTTTTGGCCCTGGTGATCCCCTGTACTAGGGCATATAAAGTTTGCGTGTCCAATGGGCCTCTCTTTCCAGTGATGGCCTACTAGGCCATCTTTTGATACATATGCAGCTAGAGTCAAGAGCTCTGGGGTACTGGTTAGTTCATGATGTTGTTGCACCTACAGGGTTGCAGATCTCTTTAGCTCCTTGGATACTTTCTCTAGCTCCTCCATTGGGGGCCCTGTGATCCATCCAATAGTTGACTGTGAGCATCCATTTCTGTGTTTGCTAGGCCCCAGCATAGTCTCACAAGAGACAGCTATATCAGGGTCCTTTCAGCAAATGCTTGCTAGTGTATGCTATGGTGTCATTATTTGGAGGCTAATTATGGGATGGATCCCTGGATATGGCAGTCTCTAGATGGTCCATCCTTTTGTCTTAGCTCCAAACTTTGTCTCTGTAACTCCTTCCATGGGTGATTGTTTAAACTTGTAAATACTTTGCTAACTGACCTACGTGCCTGGCTAGGATGGTACTTGTATTAAAGAAATGAGACAAAGTCAGGTCTTCTTGTTTGTAAATGACACTATTGTGGAAAAAGCAAGACACCAGAGTAATCCCCATATTTGCCTCTGTGATGACTGATAGAAACTTCATGTAACCTGCCATTCAGCTAAGATCTCTGTTAGGAAACCCTGTGTAATGTGCACAATCCCGGCAAAGCGTGTAGAGCAGCTGTTAGCACCCGTGTTTCTGCCCAATAATGGGTCTACATAAAAGGATAAGAACAGCTCTTTAGCACAGTTAGAATGTTGAAAAACTAGTCTGCATCCATTGCTTTAATGTAGTAAATGCTACATTATCAAAGCTGGTTTATACATTTATCTTTAGAGCCTTGCCTGCTATATCCACCGAACATTATTAAGTATAATCTAGAGAAGGATTTGCAAATTAAGGGGAGTGAGGTTGGTGAGGGGAAAATTTATGCCTCCATTCCTAGCTCACTGATGACACGTACAGGTAAAAAGAATCATAATGGGACAACTGGTAAATAACTTTTACGGTTATTTATTTGCTAGGATAATCTTACACACATGTGCTACATGGAGATACCTGTTTGGGCCCCCTATATTGTACCCAGCTTGAAGATGGCTAGAGATAACTTCGAGAGCTCCTATGGATCTCTACTTGCTCTATGATACCACATCATTTATTCCATTGTATGGTTTTCTCTTTCCATGAAGTTTCTGAATTTATATTTTTATTCTGAATTTATATGTTATAAATCTCCTGAACAGTATTGCTTACCTTCCTATTGTTTGATCTCTGCATACGTGGTATGTCATCTATGGTGATGTGGGCGTTTTCTTCTTGAAATGAGATATGTGTTTTCCCATTGGGAGTGAGGAGCAGTTCTCTTCCTTCTGTGCCCCACATGACTCCACCATGTGGGGAGGCCACTGTTCACATTGTATAGGTGATTGAGATGTTTCTTACTACGTGTTTGCTCAAAATTATTTTTTAATTTTTTCTACATGTCTCCTCGGACACATATGCAGAATTCCTCTAGGGAAGAACTGTGGGCATATAAAAAGGATGTGTTCGACTAGACAGGTGTTTTCAATTTGTTTAGCTGAAGTAAGGGTGTTATATTCAGCGCAGAAAAGAATGACAGATCCCAAACACTTCATGTTTTGGCAATTCTTGTCATACTCAAAACTGGAAATTTATATAGAAAATGAATCCTAGCTCACTGGTCATAGCTATTCATTGGAGAATCCGATGATGCGTCATCTAGAGCTTCAGCTGTAGTCAAAAATAAATTTGCCAAATTCTAAGGCTAGGAAAAGCATCATTTGTATCTGCAAAGTGGCAAGCCCAAGTTAAAAAAAAATTCTGTTGAGGATCACAAATTAATCTTCCACTCTTTGCAAAGAAATTTCCCCATTATGTTGTCAAAATATTTGTCTTCTGTTCCGGTGTTTTGCCAAAGAAGTACATTTTCCAGTCAAAACAATTAATTAAAAGCTATTAATGGTGCCTTCAAACACTTAAGTTGTCACTGAAAATAAAATGAGACACTAGAGAAACTGGATTCCCAAAACACTATGACGAGAGTAGCCCGATGCCTCCTGAGAACTTTTCCCTGAATCGTGAAACTTCTGCCACCATACAACCAGCTCCAAACCCTTTCTTTAGCAGAGCATGGAGACATCTCAGATCTATACCAGACTTACACTTCAGCCTCAATTCTTTCTTTCCCTCCCAATGTAGTTAACCTTTGTAATATTGTACAAAGTGGTTGAAGATCAATTATAGAACAAATGGATACATTTCTCCTTTTAATAAAAGAAAATGAAATATAACAAAAATATAATTGGACACATTTAAAAAACTACACACACATAGCAGTTGGACAAAGCAAATTGGCATATAGGAAAGAAAGCAAAGGAAGTCCTGTGAATCGGAAAGTTGCCCATTTGAGCACTTGGGAATTAGTAGATACATTTTAAACCTACTATAGATTATCTGGAAAGTATGGGAAAAAGTGAAAACCCTACAATACTTGCCTCATAAATTGCTTGATAGAAATTGCTCAGCTTCTTTGAAGTGAAGTTCTAACTTTTGTATATCCAACTATTACCTACATTCCCATCTATGGTTAAATATCAGCTTATATTTTATCTCCAACCTAGGTCAGTCAGGCTGAGATCTGTAAAGAATAGTTATGTTTTATATTATATGAACCACAATCTACATTCCAAACCTCTGCAGTTGTTGCTTAGAGAAAAAAAAAATGGTTTGTGGGCTACAACTTTTATGAATTCTTAAAATATCTGAAGGTAGCTTTCTACTCAGGGTTGGTGCCTAATGCCCTTCATCATAAAGAGAGACATTTTAGAGTTTGGTAAACAGAGACTCCAGAGGACACCTTTCTGTGAAAGACTGAGAAAAGAACCCTGCACAGTTATTAGTGCTAACATCTGAGAAACAAGTAAAAATAGTCAGTAGACAACCTTCCCTTTGGCTCCTTAGTTTCTTTACAGAAAAATGAATATTTTCTTATCTACTTGGAACCTTTACAGATCATGATAGACCAGTCCAAATGGTATTCACATTCAGGCAGAATCAGCACAAATAAGCAGAATACTGTACACACCGAGTGCACACACTGAGTGTACACACTGATCCATGTTTCTTAGCTCATACTTCATATGGACACTTCAAACTTTAACAAAGCTGATAGCCTCAGTGACCTTAATGGATTGAATAATAATGTAATTAAAGAGATATCTTTGTTAGGGCATATAGGATATACTTTGTGTTTCTGTACTTCCTTATATTTAAAAGATCATAGCTGGGAATAACACATCTTCTTGGAATCCCACGTGACTGCCTTTCTATTAAACTACTTCTAAAAAACTTGTTCCTTCAATAGGTCAAATATTGTTGATATCAAAAAAAAAACTCAAAAAACCAAAAAAACAAACAAACAAAAACCGCTGCATTAAACATCCTTGCCGTATGACCTTTATATCATTGCATCCTTGTTAAAAATATCACTTTAAAAGCATTTTTTAAAAAAATGCTTCCATATGTTATAACATTTTAGAAACTGATAATTTTATAAAAGGGAATTGCCAGGAATTTTACAAGTCATTCCATAGACTTCTGTGTATGCCAAAATGTAAACAATGAGAAAGAAAGGGGTTGGGGTGGGGCTGGAGAGATGGCTTAGAGGTTAAAAGCCCTGGATGGACTTACAGAAGTCCCGAGTTCAATTCCTAGCAACCATGAGGTAGCTTTTAACCATCTATAAGGGGATCTGGTGTCCTCTCCTTGACTGAAGGTATACATGCAGACAGAACACTGTTTACATAATAAATAAATCTTTGAAAGAGAAAAGGGAAGGAAGGAAGGAAGGAAGGAAGGAAGGAAGGAAGGAAGGAAGGAAGGGTAACAATAAGAAAAGTATTTCTGAGAAGTTCTTTAAAAAAAAGAAAAGAAAAGAAAAGAAAAGAAAAGAAAAGAAAAGAAAAAGAAAAAAACCCACCAAACCTCCATGGCTCTTGGCCACAGACCTGCAATAAAAAATACTGTTTGGCAATAATTTCTGTACAAATATGACCTTCTTTAAGAGACATAATCCCAGCCTCCTTTTATATATTGTTTCCTCTTTACTTCTTATATGAATCATCTTTTAGGCTATGTGCAGCGCTGACCTCATAAATGGGCAGGCCCACCTCATAAGAGCAGTTAAATGTCAAGGCCGAGCTTAAACAAAAGCAGATATGCGCCACGGAGGAAACGCTCCACCTGGAAAGCCAATAGCCCAGAAGCATTTCTTGCATTAAAGGTTTACAGACAATATCCTCAAGGAAGGGCCCCAAAGTGGATTAGTGATTTATCTTTTTCATAAGTCGAACTTGACACACAGCGTGGAATTACAAAGATAACAGACAACCCACGGGACCTCGGGGCAGAACCTACACTTTGTATCCATTAGCCCTCCACAGGTGCCAGGCAGGGGCCTCCATTTTCACCATTAAGGAGCCCTACCACACTGATAAATAAGAGATGGCAAGTGCCCTTTATCCTGTTCCTACTTTCAGCATCTTTGGAGACCCTGTCCTTTGTTTACCGGAGAGGATCATCCTGTAACTATTTATCATTCCCAACACTTTGATGTGCTGGTACTAGCTGTAAGCCGTCTTGCTTAAACAGCATCACCCATGAAAACTCACCTACATTGATGATAATATTTACATTAATTGCCAAACCGTATGGAATGGCTTGGCATTCCTTTACAAAGGTTTCCTTTAAGAATAGAGATCACTGGGATTGAGAATTTTTGCCTTAATTTGTTTTATAAACCTTATTTTTTAAGGAAACGAGGAAGACCAAGTAGAGAGACAGCATGCTCTAAGTTACCTTGGAAACTCGGTTGGCAACCTCTCTGCCCACTGTCAGGCCCTGGACAAAGGTGCGAGCCGCGATGAAGGCGCGGGTGACCTGAATCTTCAGTTTCCGTGGCACGTCTCCAAATGGCTTCAGCTGGTCTGTGTACTTGCTTACACACTCCAGGTAGTCCTCGCTGAAGTGATACTGAGGGTTAATCAGCTGGAACATCCTCTCCAGGAGCCGAGCCCAGAAGTCATTGAGCATCTCTTCCAGGTTGACGTTACCCCCTGTGTAGTACCGCTTTAGCTCAGTGAAGAGGTCCTGGAATACCTCTGAATTCTGCATGTACAGCATCCCGTAGGTCCGGACAAACATGTCATTTAGGGACTTTTCTGCGTTTTCCAGCAGCTCTCGGAAAAACTCTGAGGAGCAAATAAGAAACGGTCATAAGCAAACGGATTACCTGTAGAAAACCTAAGATCACAACTTATGTTAATAACCATAACTACTTTTAGATTTGTTTCTTTGGTGGTGTTTATTTGGTTTTCTTTATTTGATGGAGACTCAAACCTAGGTCCTCGCATATGGTAGGCAAGTGCTCTACTGCTGAGCGGCATTCTTCGTTCCACCTGAGCACTCTGAACGCACAGCTGTTCAGGCAAAACAATCCTATGATTAAGTCATTAACAGAACATTGAGAGCAATGAACTTGATTTACATATGTTATTTTCTACTACACAAGGAACTCATAAGACCCCATGATTTCTAGTTTAAAACACATCATTTAATATTAGGAGACTACCAATTAATGCCTTTCTAAAAATAACTCAATTAATCTTCCAAGTATTAAATTTTAGGAAAAAAAATCTCATGATGTGTTTTGCCCGTGTGATGGGCACAGGTTCATCATTAACATAAGAGCAAATGCATACTGATAAAGACATTTCCTCCCCTCCCCCAGCACTGTCTGTAGCAGTAGGTTACAACTCACTTAAACTGATTGTGTTTGGAAAGGGGTATGGTCAAAGTAATGCCAATTAATCAACTGAAAATGTCCAGAAACCCATGAGATTAAGTCGCTTAAATATAAGGCTGTAAAGAATATAACGAAGATGGCCATAATGATCAAAGGGGCCATTGGATAGCTTGGGTTATCTTTATAAATATAAACTATCATTTTATAAAGCTAAATATTGACAGCTGGGCTTTCAGATTTGGAGTTCTTTAATGGAAAGTGTACGTCTTCCTACACTCATGTTAATGTTTCTAAATTTGCGGATACCCTCACTTCTCCTGAAATGGGAATTACAGGTAGTGGACACAGCCAGCCTGGCTGGTGTCCCTTCAGGGTATCTAAAGAGGCCGTTCATGCTCACCAGAGATACACAAGCACAGAAGTCCTTCAAGAATCAGCTCCCGGGGAAACCGACTCTAAGGTTTTCATCCCATTTTCACGGTGTAATTGGGTGAAAAGGGGCGAAGATGAGAAGATCCTTTGAGTTTAGCAGTTCATGTTTCCAACAGCACCGCGACTGTGCCACACCTCATCTCTTTCTGTACCTGGGAGCTGTGTCCTTCCTTATAAGTGCAAGGACAAATGAAGGCCCACAGATTTCAAGGACTCCAAGGAGAAACTAGAAAACAACACTTCTTCATGAGCCCTGGGCAATTCTTCCCAAGCATGTGAAGGAAAGTCGGCGAAGCCTCCTCTGCCGCGTCTCTAGGAACTAATTTGATTTTTCTCAGAAGGTGGCTGAGTGAGTGTTTGAGTCTAGACGTCCCACTCAGATTTATATGAAATCGACATCTTCTAGATAATTAACCCATGTCCATACTGATCATACCTATTTCATGCAGTTTCAAACTAGGACAAAACAACAGCGTTTACAGAGAATGCTATTGACTTGACTTTCACGGAGAAGGAATGCTTTTGGTTTTTTTATTGGTATTTTTATTTTAAAAAGATTAACTATTTATAAAATATACATAATTGGGAAACTGCTTCCTGGCCCTACAAACATTAACAAAGAATGATGATTGCAATAGAATTTTTTTTATCAATTTAAAGATTTTAATAAAGAGATAATTTTCCCTAATTTGTAATTTATTTCCCTACAGCTTTAGTTTCTTCATGTTACTGCCCAGAAGTGTAGACATCCTGTTTGTCACAGATGTATCAACATTTAAGAAGTTATTTAATCTTAATGGCTGACAGAAAGTGTGTAGTTTTTCTTCAAGCTAGAAAATATATTTTTATTTGTTCCCCAAAAGTAAAATTGCCTGACATACTACTAAGCCTCTATAATGGAAAATTAATATTTCTGGTTTGATCAGGACATATTAGATGATTCATTAAATATTATACTACAAACATATATACTGGTATATTAACCAAAAATATTTAAAAAAAACTGTTTTAGAAAAGGAAAATGAAACCGCCCCGATTTAATGATTATGCAGTATACATAGGGATCAAATGATCAGCGTACCCACACATTTCTACAACTAAAACCTCAGCTTAGAAGCATGAATGGAAAGACACGGACATTTTAACCTAAAAGACAAAGAGTGTTGACGCACTCTCTTGTACTGTAGGTCACTGTGACTTATGACTTCACGAAACCAAATGCCTAACAAAACCATTTCAGAAATAGCTAATAGTTGGTCCTAAAATGAAATAATAAAATTATCAACATTCAATATTCAACTATGAAAATATCCTAAGTAAACCCTTTTTATCTTGACACCAAGAGTAAAGACATCTTGGCTGCGCTACCTCAGGGGAAGGATAAGAGGTATTTAGATTGTGAAAGACGATAGGAAAGAGGGAAAACTGCCGAGTTGCAGAACACTCATATAATGAGACTAGAATGCATATGTTCGTCATGAACTGTGGACAGCTCAGACACTTGCCTTCTGTTTTATGTCAAATATTATGTTAGATTCAGGAATTGAAGCTTAATTTTTGAACACATCGCAGTGCCTTCTGCAAATGAATAGTTAGTGATCAAGAGTGTGGTGCAGGTTTACAAAGGAGAGAAACATTATAGACATAAAGATAGGTAGATAGTAGATGGATAGATAGATAGATAGATAGACAGACAGACAGATAGACAGACAAACATATACGCAGTGGTGAGTCATCTAACTGTACCTCCATCTTCAACAAAGATGACAGAGTACCTCCAGAAATGTATTTAATTACATTAATTAAATTAGAGAAATATTAATATTTTCCTGTTACCACTGGTGAAACCACTAAGGCATTTTTTTTCCTCTACTTACAAGGGAATTCTGACATAGTGGTTATAATCCCACTTTAGAGGTGGTTGGATTAAAAAAATGGATTTCCTATTCTATCTTATGATGTATTTTCTTATATCTACATTAGTGTTCCTTGCTAAGTATAGAAATTAAGATATTGGAATTTAACCCATGAAGCTCAAGAAACAATTTATTAGGCAAAGCTTGGTGGTAGATGTCAGGAAGAAAGATGCTGAGTTCCAGGTGAGTCTGTGCTACTTAACAAGATACTATGACAAACAGAACACAAGACATACAGAAGAAAGGTAACAGTCAATAGACTAAGGCAATGTTTTTATCTAAGGATGTGTCATCATCTGACGTTGGCTACTAGCCTGACCGGTCTTCAAGAATAAGGTTCTTTTGGGTCCAAATTTACTGGCCTTATAGATTTAGTTACTATTTTATTTAGACAGACACTAATATATTGCTATTACAACATTAAATTATACATTTTAGGTGTGATAAGAAATAGAGATGCAAGATATTGAAGCAAAAGGAATGGCCACCAAAGAGCATTCATATTCGATCCCTCAGTCCTGGAGACTTCTACCTTTTGAAAGGTGACTCTTTGAACTAAGTATTTTATGCTTGGGTGATATCTGTTTCTCAGCAAAGCAAACAGAATTGAGGTTTGGAAGACAGTTATCTCATCCATTTTGCTGATGAAATATTGTGCCCTAACACATCAAAGAGAATAAAATTCAGGTGAAGTAAAAAGAAAAGGCAATCTTCCACACTGTGATCCTTTGCTTACTAGGAAAGGGCGAAGCTCGCATGTGAAAAAACCTCCAGTCAACACACATTTTCATCATTGAGACACAGTTTGTCTGAACAAAATGCTATTTGATTTTTCTTTTCTTTCCCAATCAGAAAATATAGATCAAAGGCAGCTCAGGGGCCAGGGAAGCTTCATGGGTGCACAGAAAAATTTTCCCAGCCAGCGTCAGCTGTCGGGGGATTCAATTCATCTAGAGGGAGATCTCCATGAAAATATCTGCTCTCTGCAGGGCAGGCCAGCCTGTCAGAGAACACGGTTCTTCCACTTCAGAGGCCTGATAAGGAGAAAACATCAATTCCTAGGTGCCTAGGGGTAGCCTAAGTACACCTCAGAATAGTTTCAACTGGAGCATCCTGGATGCTCCTTGATGCATTTCAGGGTGACGAAAGGGAAAACCCCAGGCAGGTGCAAAGGGAAGTGAAGAGACAGAGGGAAGGCAGGCTGAGGCATCCTGAACACTGACGAGCTGTAGGACACAGCAAAAATCAAGCCAGAAAGGCTGTATTACTGATACTACTGAGGATAGACTTATCCTATGTGCGGCAGCATGAAGATCATGCAGATGCGCTGAAACACACCATGACATGGTTTCTACTCTCGTGCTCCCACATATACTTTGCCATCTAGTTTTGTGTGTTGGAGGCAGGATTTCACATAGCCCTGCCTGGCCTCAAACTGCCAACAGTCTTTTTCTGGAGCCCCAGGGGCTGGATTACAGGCATGTATCTCCACACCTGGTTCCTTATGCTTGTGGAATACTGTGTGGTGGGAAAGATTCAGGGCTCTCATGATGGCTTACCAGGTTAAGGAACCCAGGCCACCAAGTCTAATGACTTGACCTTCATTCCCAAGATCTACCTAGCAAATGGAGACAAGCGTCTTGCTATACACATATGTGCAATCCTACACACACACGCACACACACACACACACACACACACACACACACACAGACACACACAATAAATAATAAAAATAAAGTCGTGAATATAAAAATAAAAGGAATGTTTGAGCATGATAGTGTGAAATTACAAAATTGCAGAAGTCAAAAAAAAGAGAACTGTGTTGTCCCTGACAGCTGCCCAGATCGCAGATACCAGGAGTGCAGAGGGGAGTCCTATCCTGTACTTTTTCGGTAATCTCTTTTCTTCCATTCCGTCCTACTAAAATCACGCTAAGTCAGACTTTAGCTGTGGAATCATTCAGAGGAGAAAACTGTCTCGGGGAATAAAATGGCTTTGGAAGTGATAACATATAAACGCTCCGACTCACACATAACACAGTCCTCACCTACCTCCTCCACAGCTTCTCCAAGTTCAACTGAATAGAAGTGTCGTTCTTTATTTTACAGCTAATCGTCAGTCAGCTTTCAAACCATTTCTCCTTTTGAAATCAATCTCTTTCTTACATTACAACCGGATATGCCCACCAGGAGCATGCTCATTCAATTCATAGCCTTAACGGAGGAAAACGGGCAATGCCATGTATTTTCATCTGTCTTCTACTTTGAGAGTAAATAAACAAACAGCAACAAAAACATCACCATGCATGATTCTGCAATGGGCTATGGCCTTCCACTGTTCAGGGGCTGTGATCTTATAAGTAAGTAAAGGCAAAAATTGTGGTTGCTTAGGGCCTGATGGTGTCATGCAATGTCACACACAGCATGGCATTGACAGTTGGATTCTAGTCTTCTACTTTAGGTGTCTCAGCATCAGCACTGTTAAATTCAATTCTCCTTCCTGGGGCACCATGAGATATATAGGATATAATTAGCCTCCCTGTCTTCCTCTTACAAGTGCTGGTAGCACGGCCTTCACTCTGTATGCCAACAAGAATGTCTACAATGTCCTCTGGGGAAGACGATCACTGTTGCTTTCGACAAATACGTTTTGAGACATTGTCATCCTTAGGGCTTCTTTTTTTTTTTTTAAAATGACAAGTTATGTTTTAGACAAAAGGAAATATAATACAGCTGAGTCTGGGAATAAGATCCTTAGAGGTCAATATTGAATATCTATCCACAGTACCTGTTACATTGTCTTAAAAGGTGATGGAGTGGAGTGGAGAGAGAGAGAGAGGAAGAGAGAGAGAGAGAGGAGGGGGAGGGGAAGAGGGGGAGGAATGGAGAGAGGGAGAGGAAGAGAGGGAGAGGGAGAGAGAGAATATCCACTTTGAACAGGTATTCTGCAAAACCATCTCAGGGATTTTTCTTAAACATCGTTTAATGTTTGTATGACGTAGATCTTTTGAATGCATTTTCAAAAATTATGGGGTGGAAATTATATTCAAGGGAGAAATTAGAATCTATAATTGTCGAGAAACAATGTGTGGGTATGTTTATTGCTGATTTGCTACTCCTGTTTCTCCTAACTCGCATTTTCTACTAGTCTATATACTATTATTTCTATGTATTCATAAATTATACTAATCATTTTACAGCAAGAAGCATAATGGTTCTTTCTAGGAGTCAATAGAAGCCTGGATGATTTCAAAGTGACAGAATATAATATTAAAAAATCTCTATGCTTGAAGGATTATAGTAATCACATTTTGTTCCTCAAGAGAGTATTGAATCACCACTCACAGGACAAACTCCTTTAAAATTGAAAAAACGTACAACAAAATGTATGTATTTACCTTTCTCATCTGTCTTAAAGTTTAACAGGAAATGAAATATATGAAACTTTAAGTTAAGATTAAAAATGAGTTTGGGTCAATGAATGAGGTATATGACTAGACGCAGACAGGAGAAGTGTGTGGCTTTACCTTTTAAAGGTATATGACTTGGTACATATATGTCTTACCTACATTCTATGTAAACAGATATGAGTTTATCTATGGTGTTGATGAGGAAACACAGGTTTCCAATGTTTACTGTAATGTCCCAGAGTGAACACGAACTCCAAAATATTAGAGGTAAGAAATAGTTTCAAGAAGAAAATAGCTTTGTAATTTATCCCCAGTCAGATTTTCATAATGTGATCTGAACAATTAATGGGAAGTATTACAAATCCCTAAGAAAGTGGATGCAACTATAGTTAAGTACAAATTGCAAAATGTATTCTAAACTTGTACATAAATTATTTACAAAATGATCCATATGTATATAATTTCTGCTTCTAATATTAATTAGTTGATACAGGTAATTGGAATTGGGGACAATGCTCAAATCTCTAGAGTTCTATTTTCCCCAAATTGTTCTCATCAATTAGAGCAGAAAGTCAACCACAAACCCTAAGATGTTTTTCCTAGGGTATGAAACAGGGAGTAGCTTTGCATGGGATGACAAACTCTCTAATGAAAATGTGTCTCACTTTATGACAGACATAAACATACATCATTTTATAACAGCACATAGATTATCAATAATATATATTCAGAGGGATATATTTCATATTCCTGTTAAGTTACATATAAGTCATGTCTTCATACTCTGATGACAGCATACTTAAGTCCTGTGACACTGCACTAACATAGCTTAATGGAAATTTTCATGTAGAGAGATGTGATATCATTAGAGTAATGGATGCCTGTCTTATTTGTTTCAACTAAAGAGAAGCACAAGGATGAGGTACAAACTCCTAAGCATGTCAAAGCCAAGGCAAAGCCATCCATGTGGGAAGGTTACCACCGTCAGACTTCATCTACAGTGGTGTGCAGCTGAACAACACAGAAAAATGAATTTCTGATTAAAAATTTTATAGTTAATTATTATGATTACAAGTGATGAAAAAGAGCAGACCATTGGAGCTAAAAAATATCAAGTCCTAATTCAGTGTTCCCTGAGGAACATTTTCATAGAAGAGGCTAGGCTTGATCTTGAACACCACAGGCCCCTGAAGGTACGATGCCTATATTACCCCTGGCTTACTGGGAATCTGGCTAGCAGAGAGTGTGCTTGCACACAACTAGAACATCACCCCGCTGTTTCCTCCACAGAAAACTCCTCCCTATTCCATTATTTAGTGGCTTGAAAAGAAGCAAGCCAGCCAACATTCTTCAGGAAATACTTTGAGAATGTATTCAGTTTCCAGTCAGTGACCAGGAGCTAAGAAGAGATGCTATGCTTTTTCAGTGTGTGAACTAAAAGCAAGCAGAAAACCACAGATTATAAACAACATGCAAAAGAGACCATATGTGGCACCAAAGACATTAAACGTCAGACACATTGAGAAAGTTTTACTAGACTCTGGGACAAGAGATCATAAATTCTCATGTTTTGAAATTTGAAGATAAATTCATTAAACAAAGCCTTGCATAGCTTTAATTTTTTTTATACCCAAGAAGATGGTTGAGCCATTAGTCTCCTGACTCTCATGTAAGTAGTTGGAATATAGTTTTTTCTTCTGATATCATTTTTATTACATGTGATAAAATGCAGTGTGATAGCTCTGAGGTTAACTCATCCTTACAGTCTCTCTTAAAGGTAAATGAAATGCAGAAAGAAGTTCTTGAATGTTTTAATTTTTAAAGAACTTAGATAATTTTATTGACTTAAAGGTGAGACTACTTAAATTCTCTCAAGGTCATAGTTCAATAAATCACTATGAAATGCCTTAGGCAAGACCCCAAATTATCCTTGAGAATCTAAAATGGGAGATAAACCAAAGAGGAAATGGTTATTCATTGAATTTTAATGCCAGATTTTAATTTTTCCAATGAAACCTTGGATGTTTTATTATTATTATTATTATTATTATTATTACTATTACTATTATCACTATTTTCGCCATGTGGGGTATTAAACCTAAGGCCTTGGGAATGCTAGGCCAGCACACAGACATTGTGTCGCACCCATTACGCTGTAAGCTTCTCCTTCACTATAATTAATAAAAATACAAATGTAAACTTCTCCAACACCCTGCAAATCTGCCAAGTGTCCTAAAACAAAATACAGTTTTCTCTAGAATTTAATAATTATTTTCATAACATTATAAACATATTATAAACATATCAGCTGCTAAATGCTAAAACATAGAATTCAAATTCTACTTTCTACAGTAATCTACATTATTATTTGTTATATATTTCTTTCAATATGTGTTGAGAATTCTTACAAATTAGATGTTGGTGGAAAATATAATCAATAATTTAGATTTTCAAAAACATAATTAAACATTTAGCAATCATATAATAGTATGCTAATTTATTATTAAGGATGTCAATTAATGTACAACTAATATTGTAATAATGCATATTTAATGCATTATTCAGGTCAACTAACTCTGCCATTTTATATTTTCCCAATTTATCTAATCGACTAGACTTTTCCATGAAGACATCTTTAACGATAAATCATCAGTTTACAACCATAAGTGTTCATTAAATTTGGTCAATACCTTGCACCAAAGTCCCTCCATTTATTACCATTAATGTAAAGTCAGCGAAAAGATTTAATGGCAGACAATTTTTCAGAATCTAGTGTGCAATGCAGAGCCATCTGACAAGGGCAGATTTGTGATAACAAAGCAGGAAATTGTTGACTAGAATTCAGACTTCAGGAGGTGAAAAGTTTTCTATACTCAGCGAGCTTCCCACAGTGGAGTGCTCGTGTCTAGGCAGCTTGTTTTTCCCAGATACTTCTTTAAAGTAAGCGCGGCTGATTAGGGCTTCTGCATTCTCTAGGCGCTACAGGCAACTCTTAATTCCCACAATCATGAATTAAGTTTGAAATTTGCTGACAGTTCCTGCCCTAAGCCAACACTGTTCTGAGCCATGGCAAGTGCTTCGCTGTCCCTCCAGGCACTGCAGGAAATCAGCAGATGGCTTCACAGTTTCTTTGCATCGTTATAGTTTTGTAGTTTTGTTCCACAAATACCCTTTAGGTCCTGCCCACAAGGCTGCTTCATTTTTCTCTTAAAGAAGAAATTAGTCACAGCTTTAGATAAATCCTAAAGTAGAACAACTTAAAAACATTCCTATTTGTTTTGCTCAACAGAAAGAAGTGATGAACTTTCCAAATGAAAGTGGTAGTTACAGATGGAGTGGTTCATTCATTGATGAGTGTTCAGGGTTCACAAACCTAATTTTTCCCAAGGTCACTGTCCTTTGTTCACCGAACACTCTCTGGAGGAGAAAGACTCCACCATCAAACCTGCAAGAGTGAGCTTGGAACATGGAGGTAAACTTCGTGTTCAAGTCGGCCCAGTGGGATTACGGACACAGGACACTGAACTTGCTTCATCTGTCTCCTTTGCCTTCATTCAGTTTTCAGCTTCTGCTTTTCATTAAACTCATGAGGACCAGAATTCAGTTCCCAACACCCACATCAGACAGATGTGACTACTTGTAATTCCAGCTTCAAGGTACCTGATGCCCTCTCTGGCCCCCCACAGCTTATTAAACATATGTGGCATGCTCTCTAAAGACATGTCCGCATATACAAAAATAAATACAAGGGGACACCAACTTGTTATCCAATTCTAAATGGTCAACCATGATAACATATATACACAAGTAATATTGCATAGACTAAACAGATTATACTATTGTATTTAGGGATATATATATATATATATATATATATATATATATATATATATGCATATGTGTAATATATAGGAATATATTCTTAAATATATATGGAATACAATTGTGTAATATAAATATCAAATCAGAAATATATATATATGTATATATTACATATACATGTATATATATGTGAATTATAGGACTATATATTGTAATTCCTATATATTCCTTTTTGTTTGTTTGTTTCTGTTAGTTTTTATTAATTTTTAATTAAATTTATTCTTTGTGAAGCATAAAACATAAAATTGTACCTGTTGATGTATAATTAATATGAAATGTGGAATTTGACACATATCTACATTGCATAACTTTCATACAAAGCTAAGCACATCTATCCTAAACATTTCTTATTTATGAAGAAAACTGAAAATATTTCTGTCTTAGTTAGAGTTTCATTGCTGTGAAGAGACACCAAGACCACAGCACCTCTCACAAAGGACAGCATTTAATTGGGGCTGCCTTACATTTTCAGAGGTTTAGTCCATTATCACCATGACAGGAAGCTTGGCAGCAAGAGGCCTACATGCTGCAGGAGGTGAAACCTAGAGATCTACATCTTGATCTGTAGGCAACAAGGAGAGATATGTGTGTTATATATTTGTGTAATATGAATATCAAATAATATAGATGAATGTATATATACATGGGTTTTGGAAGGGCCGTGGGAATTTGGAAGCACTCACTGCTGGTGTGGCAGTGATCCACTGGTGGAAACCTAGCAAGCTGGGTGGAGAGATGTTGGAGCAGGGGTCAGAGTCTGCCGAGATGAGAACAAGGCCTACCGGTGCCTTGCAACAATAGTGTGGATTACTTTTTTATATTTCATGCTACAGAGAAAGGAGGCCCTTGGTTTTGTGGATGCTTGATGCCCCAGTGTAGAGGATTCTAGGGTGGTGAGGCTGGAGTGGGTGGGTGGCTGGGTGGAGGGAGCACCCTCATTGAATCAGGGTAAGGAAGATGGGACAGCAGTTTTGCTGAGAGGAAACTGGTAAAGAGGATAACATTTGAAATGTAAATAAATAGAAGATCCAAGAAAAAAACAACCAATCTACTTGAGTTCTATTATTTCCCTTTAGCTGATATTTCAATTGCTATTATTTAAGCATAGTTTATAGAGTAGCGTGATACATGTTTTAATTCTTCTCTATTGTGTGCTATGTGCAAAACAATTGGCATGATTGTCAAGAAGAAAATATAATCTGTGTGAAAGAATTAAGAAAGTTCTGTTTGGAGAGGCAGTCCTTTTAAATCCTTGCAAAGTTTCCTTCAAAAGACAGTGTGCTGGCTTTGGTTGTTTTGGTTAATCTGTCGGGAGCCTCTGCTGATCAGTGTGAAGCCATCCCTGAACACTGCCTTCCATTTGGACTTGCCAACGGCTCATCTTCCTCTCCCAGATCCAACCCAGTATGCACTTATCATCCGGAGCAGACATCTCCTCACTCTCCAATCTTGCTCTGATGGATAGAATACTAACCTTTCACAAGATTAGAGACACAGGTGCTCTGGAGATAATAAAATTCAAATGGGTTTATTTCAAAGGGCAACCCAATCTCGCTTTTGTTCATGGGTCAGTTGACAGATCATTTGCCAAAGCAGATTTTGTGCCTTTCCAAGTTAGGTTCTGGTTCAGTGTGCCAAAGATGTCAAATTACAGGGATCGCAAAGTATGCAGTTTCAAAGTAACCGTGGGAAAAGGTGAGAATAACATAATTTTAGTATGTGTGACAAAACTCTACCGCACAGTACTTTAAACTTAGGACAATTATGTCCAACAGGGAAATCAAATCTGAGTAAGTTGAAAACATCCAGGAGTTAGTATAATCACCTTTGTTATGACCCATAATTATACATTTTCAGAAACTTTACATGCAAGCATGATAACAGACGCCTGTAATTGCAGGCTGAAGTGTGAAGAGCTTGTGCTTAGGGCTAGCCTGTGCACCATAAAAGATGCTCTCTGGAAGCAAACCGCAAACCTATACAAACAAACAAACAAACAAAAATGAAATAAATGATTTCTGAAAATCAAATACAGGCGCCAAAGTGTGTTTTAAGAAATTCTGTGTTGATATTAACTTAAGATTGTTATAGAACTATGTTAAGGAATATTAGATCATGACAAGTCAAAAATCAGGACTGTATAAGGATGGAGCAAGGCAAAAATCTACCGAAGAAAGTTTTCTCAGTGAAGGGCCTGAACTATTTTTCTGTCATTATTCCCAGCTTTCTTTCTTTGCCACTGACAAGCCTACACATACGGCTTAATTTTTTAAAAGTGTGTGTGTGTGGGGGGGGGTATTTGTTTATTTTTTTATTTATTTTTGAGACAGAGTTTCTCAATGTAACTCTGGCTGTCATGAAACTCTCTGCAGACAAGGCTGGCTTCAAATTGGGAGATCCAACTGTGTCTGCTTCCCAAGTGCTAGGATAAAAGGCCATGAACATGCTTGGCTCAGTTGGGAAGAAATACAAAGGGCCACAGCCAGACAGTTCCAGAAAGAGAGACTTTGGACCACAGGGTTCTAAGTGGGATGTGTTCATCAGATCTGTCTCTGCAGAGCTCAGAGGCTCTGCTGAAAAGAGGCAGAAAGAGTCTGAGAGCAAGAGGAGGCAGAGCACACCAGAAGACAGCCCTCTAAATCATCAGAGCAAAGGCTGAAGCAGCAAGCAAAGGGCCCGCATGGGTCTGCATCCATTCCACTGTGTCTATGCTATAGCATCCAGTTGAGCATGTCTCTAGCACTCCGTGCGTGAGAACAAGTGGCTCTCTGATCCTAGTGCCTTCTCTTGGGGCTCTTTTCCTCCCGTTGAGTTACCTTGCCCAACTTCGATGTGTGGTTTTAGTTTTTTATCTTAGTATATTTTAGGATGTTGTTGTTTCTTAGAAACCTCTTCTTTCTAAGGAGAGACAGAAAGAGAGAGGATCTGGATGGGAAGGATGTGGGGGAGAACTGGGTGTAGCAGAGGAAAGGGAAATTGTAATCAGGGTATATGCTATGAGAAAACCATCTGTATTTAATAAATGGAGAAAGTGGGGGAAGAAAAACAAAGGGAGAATTTCTATAAAAATGCTCTTAAGATGGATCACTCAGGTCTGGGATATTACTCAAAAGCCACTCTACATAGAAAAGTTAAAATTCAATAATTAATAATTATGTCTCACTACATGTGAAACTGGAGATATGTATATATTCTCATGATGGCAAATTTTAGAGACATATAATATTTTATCAATACAGTATGAAATTTCTTTTCATATTTTTTGAAGTTTGAGCTTGTATTCTTTTGTAAGGTAAGGTTAAATGTGTATATGTAATATATTTAATAAAATAAAAGTTCAAAATTTAAATATTACATGATTAAAAGATAACTTGTGGTTTTTATTATTTCTTTTTTTTTCTTCTTCTTTTTTGTTTGCTTGGTTTCTTTTTTGGTATAAGATCAAACAATGTAGCCTAGCCTGTGCTAGACCAGGCTGGTCCCAGATGCACAGATCTGTTTGCCTCTGCCACCTGAGTGATGCCATTAATGACACAAGCCATCATGCCCAGTCTATTTATTAAATTAGAAATGCATTTTTCTCAAAATATGCACACATTAATCATAATCATCTATCTTTACAATATTTCACTAATTAGGTCATGTGTCTGGAATAAAACTACTGAAATCAACCATCTCTTAGATAAATATTCATCAATGAAGGTAAAGCTACATTCAAAACAAATTTTCATTGAAAATAAAGCCTGGACAATATTTCTCAGGCTTAGACTCCTCAGAAACCACAGAGAATCACAAAATATTAGGTTATTTTAAAGATGTTTACTTTTTAAATATATTAGAAGTACCAGTGTGAATTTAATTGGTAACGTTAATTTTGAGTATGATTATCTGTTACATTAAAAACATACTCACCAAGGTACATCTCCTCCATGTAGAGGAAACATGATCTAGTATAGAATCTAGCATTTTTCTAAAGCCCAGACACCACAGTTGAGCCTTTCTGCATGATTAGCGGTGTCATAACAGTGGGAGGATGGATGGTCTGATAACAGTCCCTGTTACTTTTCCTTTTGTTTGTTTTGCCAGGAATAGAAAGGTCTGAATACACCAGCTACTCAAGTTAACTCTGGAAAGCTCAAATGACGGGGTTGCCCTAGTGGGGTTGTGAAGGTTATGTTATGCCAAAGCAGTGCCAGGCATACAATCGACAAAACATGCTTACAGTTCTCCTAGTTACCTTCTCAGAAACAAGCATGCCTGTCAGTGACCAATGATCAGTTTTCACTGCTCACTGAGAATCTGTCTTGGGCATACAAGAGATAAGTTTCTCTTTTCTCATTGAACCAGATCAATGACATCTTTCTTACACATGATTCTTTATTGCAAATGACCAAAAACATATTTAGGGTCAAAAATAGATGAGATTGTTAACTATGTCTTAGTATCCATTTTCTAGGTAGAACTTGTAGAAATTACCCATAGTGCATAATCAAATAGAAGATAAACAAAATATTATGCCACTCTATTCTGCCCTGGGTTGATCAGTTGCTGGGTGCCATTGATCAGTTCCATTCCCCTTCAAGGTGGGCATCTGGGAAGCTCTCAAATCTCTCTGCTTAGGGTGTGTCAGTAAGTGAGACTTCAGTGTAGTACTATTTTAGTGAATATACTAATATTTTTACTCATGATTAAGTAGATGTAGGTACCACGGTTAGCCCAGACATCTCTGATACCTTTCCTTTCAATGGCAAGTGCAGCTTGGGCAAGTGGTTAACACCCCTGATTATGAAATAACACAAGATACTTTTATTTTAGCTTCTTACATTTATCAGACTTAGTGGTTTTGTTTTCTTGCCTTAAAAAAACAGACAAACAAACAAACAAACAAAAAACAAAGCAAAACAACCATTCGTCATCCAGAAATACATTTTTCAATTAGTTTAGGTCACCTTTATACTTATTGAAATTCACTTTGGGTTCTAAAGCTTCCTTTTAGAAATCTATTTAAGATCCTACAACACTAACCTATGCTTCCATTCTCAATGAATATGTTCCCTCTTTTGTCATAAAACCCTTTATTGAAAAGATAATTGAGATCCACAAAGTTATGGGAAACCTGCAAATAACCACAAATTGGTTCCTATACCATTCATGAACACCAAGAGCATTTCCTTAGTCAGTTCAATATTTGTCTGATTATTATTCCACCCACAGTGTTTTTTTTTTACAAGCTTGTCAATGACCATTCCATGTGAGAAAGCCCTGGTGATTATGCAGAGGTCAGTGTGGTCACTAAGCAGTGGATTCTCCCAGTCTGCAGGATCAGTCACAGGGAGAAGGGAAATCGGTTTTGCTTGGCAAGACTCGTTCATGCCCAAGCCACCTACAGCTTTGTTACACCCCAAGAGCTTGCAAATTGATTGCAAGATAAATTGCCCCCGACTCTTTTCAAGAATGGACCTTAACCTTACACGTAATTAATTCCCAAGTATTTACTACACATTCCTTCCATACAGACATCTGCAGTGACTGTCCTTTCCCTAGTTGCCTGGATCTGTGCCCATCTGCCATAAATCTGAAAACTCACTTAAATGAATACAAGGTAATTTGATGTTGCATTTGATTTGGTTTTAAAGGCTACACAGTTGTTGACTTCAAAGTCAAAGACATAAATCTTCACTGCTGAGGTAGGAGAAGGCATTTCTTCTGAACTAGTTTGATTATGGCCACACAGTGAAGTTCAGAATGTGAAAATAGGCACAACTAGACAAATGGGTTATTTGCCACGGTCTCCTTTTTAAACGAAGGCATTGCATTATATGTTTCTCTATTGTGGGCAGGCATGCAAGTGTGTAGGAACCTGCAGCAGGCAGAGGAGGTAGGTCACCTTGAATCTGTTATTACAGGCACATGTGAGCCAACCCAAGAGTGTGCTGGGAACCAAATACACTCTTAAACATGGAACCATCTCTGCAGTTCCATTTAAAGTATTTTTGCTAAAATCACAAGGAATAAATGTAAATGAGATGAATAAGAAGCGCCATCCCGCCTTTGCTATTTGCCCTTCTAGGTTTGTGTAGACCTGCAGACCAGGCAGGGTTTGCCTCCAGCCAAAGCAAAATGATCCTTGATATGCAAAGCACTTGACCATGGATATTAAACTTGCATTTCCTTGACTTTAAGCATTTGAATTAGATCTGTCACTTTTCCTCTCTGTCTTTTTTCTTGGTTTGAATACAATGCATTTCCTGCATGGTAGAACAGAAACAATTTATCATCCAGTCTCGCACTTGTACAAGGAAATACAATCTCTTTTTGTCTGAATTTTAAAAGGAATCACACTACAAATCGACTTCCTTAAAAAAACAAAACAATAGTCATGTTCAAATAAAAATTATCAAATATCTGAGAGCCAGGGCTGAAGCATCACAGGTCATTTATGCTTGCATTATCTACTCTCTCATTTTTATTTGTGTGGAAATCTGTTGAACTTGCAACCAATGCATCCCCATGCTGCAGTTACTTGGAAAAGTGACAGAGAGATAGCATAGGAAAATATAAGACAGACATTGTGTGTCATTCGGGAGTCTGAGTCATAAAATATCTCTCAATTTGAAGCTATTCTTATACTAAATTTCCTCTGTTTCCAGAAAACAGAGAAATGTCCAGTGGCTGTTTGCTAAGGTAAAACAGAAGTTGAGTTTGGTTGAACATGGTTGAAATATTAGTCATGGGCAGATGGTGATATTCATGGAGAAGATGGGGAAGAAGGACGTGAAGAGGTCAGCAGAGATCCTGTGCTGACTATATCCCCATGGATACACTAAAGTAAAAGCCAAAGAAATATGAAAAAATCCAGTGATTTTTTTTTTTTTAGTTTCTTAGAGACTTAATCAGAACTGAAGCTCCCTGGAGTCTCAGGTACGAAAGAGACCTTTCAAGAGAGAAAAATGGAGGTCAGGAGGTTATGGAGATAAGATGGATTCACTGTAAACTGCATAAAGAATATGGTGAAGAACAGTTTTCAGTCCATAACAAGAGAGTGATGTTTCTATGGCAAGCAGGCTATGCACAGGACCAGGAGTATGGGCTGTATAGAGCCAGGGGGCAGCAGAGCTATGGATAGGCACAAATCACATAGTGTTGTTGGACGCATATGCAAGCATTGTAGATTCATTTAGAACCGTGAGAGAATTGTTGGGGGTCAGAGAGAGTAACTTCCCTTTGGACAGTGTCTACGGACGCATTGTCTGTCAGTGCTACTAAACACTTATTTTCATCTCAATGATGGTGATAGTCAAACACACCCTCATTGACCCATCACGGCCCCTAAAATTCTAAAGTTCTAAACAAGAACCTTGTATGCAAAGTATATTTAAAATAAATCTTAATTAAATGAAGACAAAACCACATCATATCTAGCAATAATGCCTTCTTTAGGAATAGTATTTAGTACACGTGCATGCCTAGTCTGGAAGTGCACCCATTTTGGCACAGTACTCAGATGAGAATCTAGCACATTTAGGAATGAGGAAGATGAACAGGGAGAAGTCTTGGCATAGTTGTAAAAAAAGTGAGGGATCTTAAGAAAATAAATCAACAACCAAACTGAAACAAAACAACAAAAAACAAACAAAAAGCAAAACAAAATAAAAAAAAATCTCACTACACTGAATACTGTACTTATTTTGAAATACATTCTCAGTTTTACTTTGACCAGAGCCCCTGTCCTACCCACAAATAGATACTGATGTTAATACTTGCAAAACACTTCATCAGCTCTAGAGCTAACACACTGGCTGGAGATACCAGCATTTTCTCCGAGTGATTACAAAGGCCTTCTAACTGATGACTTGCATTTTCCCCACATAGAATTTTGCTGTTGACTGGAGCCATTAATCTTACCCCCTTTATCAAACCCAAAGCCCAACAGGGCAGCCATTTTTGAAATTTGTACTGATATATCTTAAGCCCTAGTCAATAATTGTCAAAGAAACATACATTCTCAATTGTTTTGAAGCAGGGATTTCTTTCCAAGTACTCCATTTAGTGATCTGCAGTTCCTAGTAAACACGTGTATGGTGAAATCCAGGCAGAGCACCTGGCCCTTATGGTCACCAATGAGAGTGACAATATTTACAGGAAATTCTGCTATCCAGCCATTTCAGGGAGTTGCTTGTGGTAACACCACCCCGAGTAGTTGTTCTCATGTAGCTTAAAGAGTAGAGTGAATCTGTTGTAGTAATTGGCCACTGGATGACTTTGGAAAGTGAAGTCTAAGCAGCAGATTTAATTTTATAACTATGGTGATATCTGATTGACTCAACTGCTCTACAGCAAGCCAGTTACTGATTTTAAAATATACTCATGGCTCCTTAGACTTTTCACTTCATAAAAATGCCAATGTCCCAGAAGTTGTGTTCAAGACGGACACCACTTCCTGAAGAGAGCATACAACACTGAATAAGAGGGGGGATTGCAGGATTTCTGGTGGAATTCAACCATAGATGACCCCTGTGCAGTGTTCATCTAAAACAAGTCTACAACCACCTGGTTTTTTTTCCATGCACCAGTGACAAAGAAGATGACATTGAGAGTTTCCTGGCAAACATTCTAAGTTCTTCCCCTGTGGGAAGACACAGAGAGAGTAGAAAAGCTATTTCTTTCTATGAGTCTAGTGACTCTCCCTCTGAGTCTGGGGCATGAGTGAATCCACGCTACTGCCTTTGTTCCAGGTCTACTACATCTGTAGTTCCGAGGTGTGGCCCATCATAGTGTTCTAATGGGCTTTAGCCCAGGCTGCAGTGCACAGAGAACTGTTGTCATTAAAGGGGCGATTTCACTTGGCCAGACTACAGGTAAAAGTACTTTTGGCAGCTGCCTTCCCATCTTTTAAATTACTTCACTGTAACTATGTCTTGGGGATGTCTGCTTACTTTCCAAATGTTGTCTTCAGATCTTTAAATCTTCAAACCCCCCAAAGAGAGCTTGCCTTAAATCTCACCTGCTCTATAATCCAGTCATTTTTATTCATTAGTAGGAAACACCTGTAACAGCAGGAGCTACTTACAATCTAATTGTTTCTGGTTCCTCTAAATTGCTTGTCATTATAAAAGAAATGACAGAAGTGAAATGGGTGAAGAGTGATGTGGCAAGAAGATGTGAGCCCATTTCCAATGTTTAATTGCTAGACAATGCTAAGAACAGATTAAAAAGATAAATCAAAAGTTTGCTGAAAAAAAAGTGAGGCCCCCAGTCAGTTTTATGGTTTCATTTGAGCTGCATAGATATAATTATACACTCATTTACAAAACAATGAGCTCTTACTGTTTATGAAAGTTTAATCTCTTGGTTTATTGCCTTAATATATTTCACATTGGTAAGGTTTACTTTTAAATGAAATTTCTGACTGTCTTATGTGGATGTTATTTTATACTGAGAATACAGACAGAATGAGTGTAACATCATAATTGTATTCATCTATGAAGCAATTAGAGTCAGGGTAATTGCTTCTGGTTTTCAGATATCTGCATACAAAGTAATAGAATTAATATTTTATCAGTTGGCAGTATCCCCTGTTAGCCAAGGATCCTACACTATATATCTTCCCTGTGTGTCCACAAGAATTTAAACAGAGCCCATATTAATATTTACCTAAATTAAAAACCATGCCAAGTGAAAAGCTACATGAATCCAGTCAGTGTCACTGTTTAACACATACAATCCATGGATTCACACTGGGACAGAGACGCCTGCCTAGCCAGGCAGAAAACGCTACAGGTACTGATGGCAACCAAGGGAAACCTCAGAACGCATCTTCAGTCCCAAGTATCTTCCAACTGATTCTACACGTGCCAAAGTGCATATGAATTCTGTGCTGTTCTAAGAAACTGACTCTGATTAAAAAATATATGGCTGCTCCAATATCTGAACTCCTATAAAAACACATTTATAAGCTCTTTCGAAGAAAATTGATATGGCTGAAGAAGTGGAATAAGATGACCTACAGGAATAGCTGGTGAATGACTGACAGGATTCAAATCCCTCAGCCAGAATCCACAGGACTAAGAAGGGCTAAATGAGGACTTACAGCCTCATTTATTTTCTAAGAAGCTTAGGTTATGAGCAGAAAAAGGAGGCCATAAATTAAATGGCACTTTACTTGAATAAAAGAGGAACAAATGAGAGAATTAAGTTGAAACTAGCTGCTCAACCACTGAAACAAATTTAATTGGTAGATAAGATGTATTTCAACACAAAACTAATACCATAGACAGGAAATATAACAGTCATGTTTCCTCTTTTCAATTGATGCAAACAGGCAAACTAAATAAAAAGACATAATGGAGAATTACCAATAACAAAAGAAGATTGTATCTATTGTATTTAGAACACACAAGAAATACCTCACAGCAGACAAAGTGGTTCACCTGTACCCTAATATTATAATGTAGCAGAGGGTAGCCTAAAAAGTAAAACAAATGTGCCACAATTGTAAGAAATGTAACACTTTGCAAATTTTTTTCTGATCCTCTACTCTCTACATTGTTTTTAAATACTTCTTTAAATTTTCAATATATTTGCCACCAATTTCTTTATCACTTCTCTCTCTCTCTCTCTCTCTGTCTCTCTCTCTCTCATTTATCTATTTACTGTTTATTATTTATTTGTGTGTGCACATGTGAGTGCACGTCACATGCACCATGGTTTGTGTATGAAGGTTAGAAAGCAACTTTTAAAAGTTTATTATTTCCTTCCTATGTGGTTCTCAGGGACTGAACTCAGATCTTTAGGTTTAATGGCAAGAGTTCTTACAAACTAAGCTGTCTTCAGGGCCCTCTATTCTTTTGGAAATGGGATACAGAGGTACCATTTCACTGAAGGATGTCTCAGTGATACAACATATCTATAGTTTGTTTAAAAAAAAAAAGGGTGTTCAGAATACAAAGGAACATGTGTTACGAACCACACCAGTGTTAAGTATTATTTTTTGATAAATTTTTAAGTATAGATATCATTACAAAATCATTCTCTTTGCTCAGCATCAACCAGGAGACATTTGATAGGTGTGTCCTAACTCTTCATGTGGCTTTTATCTTGTTATCCTGAAATCTCATCAGCTCTTAGGCAATATTTATTACTTTGATTCGCCTCTTGATCCTATTGCCCTATTAATTTGTATGACTATAATTTTTCCTAATGATAATAGTAATAGTAAATCCTGTGTAAAAGAATTAAATAGAAGAAAGATGATTTTATCAAATGTTCATATTATTTTTCAAAATATCACCCTAATATGTGAACTGATCCCTCTGCTACGGTTATTAAGATCGAGAGAAGAAATGGCTCTCCTTATTCTTTAGATCACAGTGAGCTCAGAGATATCAGTTATGGGAAACATCACTCAGCCATTAATTGGAAAAGCCCAGAGGATTCTAGTCCAGGCATTGCAAGAGCACAGTCGTAAAATGTCATCCACAATCCTTGATCATCAAACTTGTGAAGGGTGAGATGATGATGGGGCCTGAATTCTTAGATCACTGTCTACAGAATTTTGGCAGACAAGCCCTATGACCAATGCATTAGAAATGTTAAATGAAGCTGATTTGGAAAGCAAATGAATTCACCTCACTGAGGACTAATAATCAAGTGGAAAAGTTAATTGGTGGCATGTGAATTTATTTAGTTACATAATATAAAACTGAAACTCTAAAATTGACATTCTCTGGGGGCAGCAGAGGATTCAGGACTGACAGGTGAAGAGCAAGAAAATGAAGTTCAGATCTTACAATGAAGCTATCAAAGAAACACAATCGCGAAGCAGTTAAATCAGAAAGTCTCCATGATGCTAGACATACTTAAGACTGATTCTCCTTCTCTGCCTCCCTCATAAGAATTTTTGGTCATCAACTTGCATATGCATTTTCTAGAAAAAGAGGGTAGTGAGCCGCACCATGCCTATAACTTTCAGATCTATTGGCTATAAGTTAGGAAAGCCTTATTTTTCTTTTCTTTACGTTACTTCTAGGAGACCCAGAATCTAATGAAACACTGTTCTTAACTTGCTCCTTTTGAAAGTATTATACTCAGGCTTATCAACAGCTTTATTGATTATATGGGAAGCTCATGCCCTGCTTGAATGGCACGAGTCAGTGCTTCCTGTAGATCAGTGGATTCCTGACTGCTTTATGATATGAAAGCAGCAGCAGCACCAATGTCGGGATTGATCTTCTCTCTAAACAAACCCACGCACATGCACAGTCATTGGGGCTCTCTTAGCGTTATCTCCTTCCACACTCAGCCTCAGGGAATCAGTAATTCCTCTTCCTGTACATTTATTTTTCTGTTCATACAAATGTTTGGTGTTTTCCGTGATTTTTTTAATTAATAATGTTTGATTTGATTTTAGTAATCATTTTTTAATTAGGTATTTTCCTCATTTACATTTCCAATGCTATCCCAAAAGTCCCCCATACCTTCCCCCCACTCCCTTACCAACCCACTGCCACTTTTTGGCCCTGGCGTTCCCCTGTACTGGAGCATATAAAGTTTGCAAGTCCAATGGGCCTCTCTTTCCAGTGATGTCCGACTAGGCCATCTTTTGATACATATGCAGGTAGAGTCAAGAGCTCCGGGGTACTGGTTAGTTCATAATGTTGTTCCACCTATAGTGTTGCAGATCCCTTTAGCTCCTTGGGTATTTTCTCTAGCTCCTCCATTGGGGGTCCTGTAATCCAATTTTCCTGATCTTTATATATATATGTGTGTGTGTGTGTATGTATATGTATGTATACATGTGTGAGTGTTTTATATATATAATATATTAATAATGATCTATATATTATATAATGATATAATTACAATATATTATATATAATTACATAATTATACATAATATATCATATAAATTAATTATATATAAATATCTATTACATATACTAATATACAAATATATAATTATATATAATAAATAAAATATAATATATTATATAATATATTACACACACACACACACACACACACACACTGCTCTGTCAGTCAGGTTTACTGATTTTCATGCTAACTTTTTTTCCTTTTGTAAAGAATTATCTTAAGTTATCACACTACTATTTTGAAAAGTAAGCTCTGTCGTTCTGTTTGTTGGAATTGTCTGAGGGCCCAACGCTCGATGATGCTATACAGATATCTCAGGTAATTAGAAAACATAGCAAACCAGGAGACAGAGAAGCAGAACACAAATAAAGTTTCCTTTATTTGTACAAACAGGAGGATGGAAGAAAGCCCAGAATGCTTAGATGATAAATGCATGTTACCGTTTCTTTTACACTGTGTATTTAGAATCAAAACACATCAATTCTACTAAATATCCAGTCAAAAGGGGAAGTGCTACCCATTAACGGAGATGAGAGAAGTGTCTTATTCTGCCATTGAAAATATGAAGAAAAGGCAGAACACAAAGTTAAATGAAGACACATTATTATTTGTGTAAGTGTTGACGATTCTAACATGAACTCATTAAAAGGCTCACATGAGCTCCAAGAAGCGCAGCTGAAGTGTTTGGGTTAGAATGGAAGATGGAGATTTTATATTGGTGTCTTTATGTTCTCCATGTCTTTCTGATTTCTACTGTTCCTATAGTTACAAACTTTATAAGCACCCTTAGTTGAATTCTCAAATAGAATACATAAGCATAGAACATATTAAAATTTCCAACTGTTTTGTTTGATCGTCCTTCAATTTCTCTCCCTCTTTAGCTCATTTGGGGAGGGAAATCTTTCATCTATGCACATGGCCCTTGGGCATTTTTCAGAAATGGAAAGAACTAGTTACAAAATGGGACTAAGATGTCCCTGGAGGACAGGAGAGTGTGAGCATGAGGGGCTGTCATCCTACAAAGGTAGTCTGACATCCAGATAGTATGTGGCTTCAGACCAGACCAAAAGGCAAGCCATCAGGAGTAGTCAAACCCTGATTGCCTACCGCAAGCAGAGAACAGATAGGACTTTTCTATATTTGCTAGGAAGGCAGTAGCTTCCAAAATAAACTATGTTTTCTTCTTCTTTTGCTTTGAATTATAGTTTTTACATTTTAATGTTAAGAGTTATTTTAAAAATTAGGTACCGGATAACATGCTTCCAAAGGATCTCGTGATAGACAGGCAGGCAGATCTAGATCGATGATCACTGAGTAAGATCCTCCTGGTTACTTAGTTCTGTGACATCAACCAGGCTGACATCTGGGGCACGAATCATTTTCCCAAACAAGGGCTGATGATTTTCTTAAACCTTCTTAGAATTTGAGTCCAAAGCTTCTATTGATCTCTGTGACGTTAAAACAGTCATGGCACCCAGAGTTTCCTTGTTCTGACCCAAAGCAAATTCAATATGAATGGATATAATTCAGCCAACAAGTCCTTGCCTAACACTATCTGCTAAATACTGAAAGTTCAAAAACAATACAAGCTCATAGCATCGGCAGGCAATCGACAAATAGCAGAAATACCCCATAATATTGAGAAACATTGAAATATGAGAAATCACCGCATCCAATTTTCTAGGTTGATGTTCTTGCTGATAGGATAATTTTTACTGCACACTTTGAATTCAATTTTCTTTATTTTAACAAAACATATTTCATGCACATTGCTTACAGATGGAATGACTTGCAAAAACATAATCAGTTTTATAGGCCACATTCTCATAGAGATTGGTACAATTCCAGTTTACCATAAATGCTTTCCTGGCAGGCATTCAGTTATGTGTAATCCTCTCTATGTGTGTCATGGGTCACTAGCATCCAGCAACAAACTGTTGTTGACACCAACCTCCACTCAGAAGGCAGGTTTGCCTTTTCTTTGGGATACTACTAGAGATGCTCTCAAGGTCTAAGTAGTTCCTCGTTCCCGGCTTCTCCAAGTGTTCACTTCTGTCTTAGAAAAGTCTTCCGTTCAATGGCTCTACAATTTTTGTTACAAGCAGCTGGGGCATGTTCACACCTCTGGGGTTTGCCTATTACCTATACACGACCTACAGCCTTTGGTTAAATATACAGTAAGTTTATTGGGCCCGGTGCCACATACTTTTAAAGACAATATGATACAAAAGTAGATATGAATAGAAGTTATTACTTAAACTATGCTGCAAGAGTGTAAGCCATCCTTCTTAAGGAATGTGCTCTCCAAAATATACCTTTTAAAGAAATAATCGATATTCATAGATGAAGAATGTATCCAACGTTACTTACAAAGCTGGAATAATAGTTTGTGGGAAACAGATGGAGTTCTGAGTAAATTTGTATTATTTGTGTGAGCACGCACAGCCAGGTTAAGGACCTCAGTGCCTCAGACTTATGAAAATGGCAGGGCCTTCCCTGAAATCAGGCTCAGGGCAATGGCAAGGCCTTCCACTGATCCACGCATGGGTGTTGACAGTATGTGCAGGGAGCATCAATCACAGATTCCTCCTGTCTGATAACCACAAGCTGAGCTGACTCCCCCACAGAGACTTCTTGCCAAGAGAGGTTCTGCCTCCTCATCTTTGCTGTGGTATAAAATAAGCATTCTGGGTTTAAAGGCTGCTGCTGCTGCAACATCTCTTTTAGAGTGTATAGTCTATGTTCTTCTGTATGTCTGTCAGTCATTTCTTCATTCCCTGTCACCATTAGAGCAATCCCCAAACTTCATGGGTTACAGAAATGGTGCATGCAAATTATAAAAAACAAAAAGATGTAAGAAATGAAGTTGTCAGAATTTGAGGCACTGTTCCCACCATATGACCCTATTCAGTATCTAAGGCCTGGAGCTTATGAAATTTGAATTTTATAAGGCAGGCTTAATGTCTCTAAATCTATGTTCTCCTAAATATAGTACCTACACAGCACATAACATCAAGTGGAAAATGTGTATTTTTATTAAGTTTGGGCTCTGGCGTCCAGAACCATGGACCACATGGGATGTTCTGGGTTGTGTGTCTTTAAAGCTCAGTCAATCTAAGAGGAGCATTTCTTTCTTGTTTTATTTAACTCAAGAACCAGAATCAGAGAGCAAGTTAGAAAACCAAATGGCATGACCCCAGAAATAAGATGCCTTCTTGTTTCGTTATCCTTCATTCTGTTTGCTGCCAGTAATATCTTCCACAGTCTAGACAAATACAGCTCTCTTCCTTGTTGATAAATGATATAGCATTTGCTAAAAGTCTAGCATAATCTTCATCAGAATGATATCTAGTTGTTGCAGGATAGGTAAAAATAATGCACAGGTATTTTATGGAGGTACATGTCTTCTTGGTATCTAGAATTAAATCCAATCTTCTTTTTTTTTTAAGAGTTTAACCACTGCGTGTGTGTGCGTGTGTGTGTGTGTGTGTGCACGCATGTGCATGCACGCTCAAATGTTCACATGTTATATAACTTAATGCTCTGATTTGAAAGGCTGGTAAATCAGAGAAGGTTTTTGAAGGCTATGATTTTACAAAATAATACCCATAATATTTATGTATTTACCCCATTGCTCCAGTTTAAACCAAGTAAACTTTGAGAAGGGAGCTTCATCAGATGTCTAGCTCAGAACAAACCAGTTATATTTGCTTAAATAAATTCTCAAAAAAAAAAAACCCTCTTCATCAAGGATTGAAAGATCCTTTGAACAAATTAGTTATTTGACATTTTTACATGAAAATAGTAAAATGTTACTCTAATATGAAAAGCATTTACAAATGTTATTCAATTTCTTAGTATGCCTGTGCATTCTAAAATGCTGTCTCTGTTGATGGGGGCACATTCTGAATGACTCATTCGTAGCCATATGTCCTTATTTCATGGGAAATGTAGCAAGCCTGGAGCGGAGAATGTACGCAGCACTTCACAGCACAGCAAGCACTTGATCTGAATAACCTATATTTTTCTTGCACTGCAAAATCTAATAGAGTTGGACAAAATGTCATCTGCTGCTTATTAAGTCTTGTTTTTTTATGGTTGACTGACCTAATTTTCCAGAGTTTAAATTTTAACGTCTTATCACCTGCTTGGCTAAAGTTTCAGTTCGCTGTCAAGTACTTGTGCATGTTAGCATGCCATTTACACGTGTTCAAGTCAAATAATTGGGTTCACAGTAGACCTGTGTCAGTTTCAAATCTGGTCCCAATTAGAAAGTACATTTTTCAAAGTAGTGGATCTGGTTCTCTTTCTCACCCATTCATCACTTCAGTCATTCCTGGGAACAGAGAGGCATCACTGTGCAACTCGGGCAGCTGCTGCACATGAGACATCGTCTCTGCTCACAGTAGTTAGCTTTCTGTAGACTCAATTCGAAGCATCACAGTCTCCAGCCACTAGCTTATTCTTTTTCTTTCCTTCACATCATCTGTCCTTCACAGAGCCACAGGCTTCTGGGACACTGGCCATCTACTTTCTACCTTTCCTTGAGTAACCCGTGAGCTCATTCTTTTCCTTAGGAGCCTTGGTTCTGCACCAGTAGTCTAGTCATTGTATAACTGCTCTGCGTTCAAGCTGGCAGAAATAGTGAGCTTTGTTAAAAAAAAAAAACCCACTAGAAACTGTAATCTAGAGATCACTATCATGTTCTAGTGTTCACTTGGCTGTGTCAAACGAAAAGAAGATAAGCCAGCCCTTATGGCCTAGAGTCTTCTTAAATTCAGTCTCTAAGACTAATGCATCAGAACTGCCTGAAACCCACAGCATCTCCGTCTTCTGCTTACCTTTCTTTCAGTTATTTGCTACGATGTCACCCTTTCCTAGCTCAAATCCTATAAAATGACTCAAACCCTTCTCTAACTCCCTTCCCAAGGGCTGCACATTCTCTCCAGAGCAGACAGGTAGCATTCCTACACTGTGACAATTGATCTGGCAATTCAGAACCCAACAGTCCCCACTCAGTGAATTATCCTTACAGGCTTTCGTTGGTGTCTAATGCAATCATAAATTATGACACATAGAAGTACCTTCAAACCCTCTCCATTCACAGAAGAGCCGATTGAACCTCAGAAAATTGCATTCTGTGTTCTAAATATTCACACTACACAGACATTATGGGAAGCAAAATATTTCCCTCAGTTGGTTCCTTTCCTTGACATCATTTAAATCCTGTGAAGCTGGCACAAGTGAAACTGTGTTTCATAAGAAAGTAAATGTCCTTGATATTAATTGGACAATGTACGGTGAGTATTATCTAATTGCCCAGAGCCTTTTAGGAATGTTAAGTCTCAGTCTGACTACAGACCAAGAGAATTAGAATTCACATTTAAATGTGAGAGTGTTTTCCTGCATGTCTATCTGCACCACATGGTCAACAGGTGCCTGAAAAATCAGAAGAGGTTATCAGATGTTCTGGGACTGGAGGCAAAAATAATTAGTAGCTATTATGTGGGTGCTAGGGACTGATTCTTGGTTCTCTGCAAGAGCAACAAGCACTCTTAACCACAGAGTCATCTCTTCAGCTCAAGAACTGATTGTTCCTTAGTAAAAGCTTTTTAAGAGAGCAAAGAAAGCAACCATTAATCAACACCCATTGCTGCTGACTACACATCAGAACTGTTCTCTTTTCCAATGCTAGGT
Organism: Mus musculus; assembly: GCF_000001635.26. NCBI lineage: Eukaryota > Metazoa > Chordata > Mammalia > Rodentia > Muridae > Mus > Mus musculus. The sequence continues at coordinate 117,406,885 of NC_000080.6, read as the reverse complement.
TGCATGTCCTTTCAAAGTTACTCAGTTTTTTTTTATTTGTTTTGTTGGGGTGCTGATACATGGAAATTCGCTGCTTTGTGCACAAGAAATTAGGGAGCTTTGCTCTGCTTGATAACAGAAATGGCAGCAACTAAATATGAGGATAAACTTCAAATATTTTATATGTATCATTAGTGTGGGGTTGAAGATGATAGAGCTTAAGATCTTCCAGGAAGGGCAAAGCCAGGGGTAGGATGCCACCACAAAACTAATGAGCCCTCACATCTCCTCAGCTTTTCTGAGAACACTGCACTTGGAGGAGAAGAAGATACCAAAGCCAGTAGGTTCTTCTTAGCAATGGAGGGAAAGAAGGCTGTGTTCCTGAGATAGTGCTAGAGAAAAAGGTGATCCCTCTTGTCACTTGGTCTCCTCATTCAGTTACTTCTCAGTCCTCCATGCAATGCAAAAGTGTCTTCTATCTAAATGTCGTTGGAGACTTTATAGTCTTTACTGTGATCAGAGTGCCGGGTTTCTTTGCATCAAACTGTAGTGTTTTCTGTCAAGATCTTAACACTTCAGTGCGAATAAACAGATGGGAAGCTTATTAGCAGAAACTTATTGGCAGAAGGCATATCACAAACATAACTAAATGAATAAAAAAATCACCAAATACTAAAGTATTAAAATATTTTAATAATCCTAAAGTATTGAAGTATTAAAATAGTATGACAAAATGAAGAAATTGTTATTCCAAAAATCTCTCTCATTAACAAATATACACACTTTATAAAATGAAACTTTTGCATTTGTGTAGACTTTTACTATGAGGTTAGTAATTTCTTTAACAGTTTTCCACTGCTATTTAACCCCTCGGGGTGTAACTTCATGGCAGAGCACGTCCATGAGGTCCTGGGTTCAACCCCAAGCATTGAATAGAAAATCTGACTCATTTCTCTGGATAATGTTACAAGGTTCATTAATTTCCCACAGCACTTCCTCAAATATTAAAATCCCAACACAATCTAAGATCATAAGCGCCCATTGCAGTGTCCACAGATGGTGACAGATTAGGCCCTGGCAATGAAGAACATTCTTGATTCAAACATCCAGAAATGAAGCCTACTGATATGTGAGCTGGGTCTTTGAAATCAAAACTGCATGTGAGGTTTTGGGACACACTTTTGTGTCTTCCTTTACTACCCCTGACTTACTTGTAGGTTAACTTTCCTGCCGAGAGAAACTGTATTTTCAAGTATTCTGTGTATTTTGTCAATATGCTTAGTCCTTATTTTCTAAAGGAGCAGGGTTATTCTTGCCTTTCTTGAAGATAAAGACTCGTTTTACTTGGGGATTCAACTCCAAGCACTGGATAGAAAAATCTGGATTATTTCTCAGGACAGTGTTCCAATCAGGTTCCTAATTTCCCACAGTACCCTTGGATTAAGGGGAGCCATTTCCAGAGAATGAAAACAAGAAGGATTGCCAAATAGGGCGGCATTTTATTATACTACCTCATCTCACAGGTCTGATGATAAATCTTGATAAAGTTCTTTAAAATGTCATAAAGAACATGAATCATAACAGAAATTGTAGTTATTAAATACTTCAAGATAACTAAACTTGTAGATAGGCTACTTAATGTTTACATGGATGGTTGGATGGTCCTTACAGGTCAGTTGTGATTGGGGGATTGTTTCTCATAGTAGGGAAACTTGGAAGTACTGTAGATCTCTACAAATTATACAACCACATGGGAACTTGCACCCTCCTGGAGCATGACCTCATTAAGAACTATGATGCTAGTCCGTAGTCTTACATTCATTTTCTCACCTTAAAAGAAAAAACAAAAGAATAACCAAAAAACCCCAACCAACCAACCAACCAGCCAGCCAACCAACCAACCAACCAACCAAACAAACAAACAAACAAAGAAACAAACAAACACCAGAAGCACGTGAATTTTGAAGGAAAAAGTGATGTTGCAGAATTGAAATGATGGGATGATGGGTCTTTCTTCCCACCAATATGGAGTGTATGTGTGAAATTCTTTCAAAAATGAAAGAAGACAAGAAACTATAAGGTGCCAATTTCTCTGCCTGCTCTTGGATGAAGAAGGGACCATTGCTCTCACACATGCTGCACACCGTGTGGTTCTCATCAGAAATCTGCCCATGAAAGGACTGTGCTCTGTATCTACTGGGAGCCCCGATTTCATCATAAACCACCTGTGTCATATTGTGCTAAAGTGACACACAGCTGACAGATAGGCTCACATTTGCTGTGAGGCTTCAGAAAAGGGCATTGTACTTTACAGGATCTAGCCTGCCTCTTTAGACCATGCAATATATTATGCAGCTCTAAGAGATAGATGCTAAGACCTTAGCAGCCTGGCAAATTGGTCACATAACCAATTATAATCCAGGGATGCACAAACGCTCATACAATTCCTCCCCAGATCTTAAAAAATGATGTCATAAAACATGATTGAGTTTTCAGTAGATTAGATCTCTTCCCCATTACTCACATTTCACTTAACTATGTACTTAAAAACATCCGTGTTTATGTATTAAACGAGACCAGCTGGCCCAGTGAAATGCCATGGCGGGGCCATGTAAAGGAAGGATGTTTCTCAAAGTTGACCAAATATCAAACTGCCCACAGGGTGCTTGAACGGTATCACTGGCCGCCACAATTCCAGAGTTTCTAAGTTAGTAGCCAGTTAGTAGGAGGTGGGAATTTCTACTTTTAATTAAATTCCTGTAATGTGCTTATAGAATTTCTGTATAGAAATATTTCCTTCTAATTATTTTTTTCTTAAATAATGTGATATATAAATTTGCTTTTTTTCCCCTCAGGGCATTTTTAAAAGTACTGTTTCTTGCACTGTCATAAAACTTATTATATATATAATATTATAAAATTATAAAATTAAAGTTGTAAATGAGTACAGAAGAGAAGTAAAAATGTTTGGCAAATGCCTTTGATAGTCTCAGGTCAGATTACAGCCTTCTGCTGAGCTTTCCAATGTTTTATAACACTGAAATGATAATCCATACATTAATTCACATATATGAATGTATGCATGTGTGATTTATGGATAAGGTTTAAGGAATTTAAAAACATATAAAGATACACAAACCTGTTTTTATGCAAGCTAATGTTTACAGAGAAATGGTTTATCAAGTTGAGAATGAGTGTCAAAATTCTATTTCTCAAGGAAAAAATAAGACCATGGGTTCATATCACACAAATACTAGTTTCATTGTTTGCTTCACTTAGAATAAGATCCAGAAACATGAAATGATTCTCTATCTTAGATCTTCATTTTAAATATAGTTAGTAGAGTTTCAGACTTCACCATCTTGATGGCTGCGAGGGACTGGCATATATCCTTATACATATACACACATGCACATACACTCATTTGTATACATATAAATACACACACACACACACACACACATATATATTTTACATACATGTTCATGGGCATGTATGCATGTGTGTGTGTGTGTGTGTGTGTGTGTGTGTGTGTGTGTGCATGAGTGTATATATCCTGCTGGAGAAAGTGGTGTTACACAACCAACATATATCTGGGAGTCTCAAGGTATCTTTTGAGAGAAGAGACAACGATCTTGCGATTTGATAGGCTCTAATTCCAAGTAAACACATCAGACATTATCCCTGAAATGATCGTGTAGATGTCAGTATCACATGTGCTCAGATAATGGAGTAGTAGAAGGATGAGAGTATTTAGTGTTTAAGGTCTCCTGGCTGTTAAGGAACATCATAAATCCCAGATGACACTCAGATGGTTTTCTTCATGGGCACCATATCTACTTTCAACTCCCATGGGGTGCTTGCTCTGAGACTTTCGCCCTACATACAGATCTATCAACCTATTCGTTTTACTGAGGTTGCTTTCTTCTTGTTAATCAGCTGTCCCGGATGCATGCTCTCTATCAGCATAGCATGAGTATACATTCTTTTGAATGTAAATCCAAAGATCACCATTCTCTTACAAGGCTTCATGTGACCGTTTCATAGCTTTATGTCCCCCTCATCAGATGTACAAAGAGGTTTCAAGTTCCTGTGGAGAAGACCATCCCGGCTTTAGGAAACTCAAGGAGCCTACTGAGGATCTGCTCTAGGGATTAGGCCACCATGATGGGCTAGAAGTACATAAAGGAGCAGGAAGGGCTTTTTCTCTGTTCCCCGAGACAGAATTCATAGGCTCAATACTATTCCATTATCATGTCAAATTTTTAAAAATGGCTGTTCTTTCTTAGAAAACACACGCACATATGATGGCTTTGGAATGCTAAATAAACTTAGTAGATTATTCTTTAGGAACAATGTATTTCAAAGGACGTCACCACTTTGTGCCATGTCCCCTGGTTAGGATTTTTCAGGAGTAACAAAATAGATGGAAAGTGAATTCCTTGGTGCTTCTGGGTTGGAACAAAGATGCTCGTGGTGTCCTGGAAGCAGAAGCAGGGCTTCCCCTTGTGCTGTTTTCAGCATGAGACTCTAAACAGGTTTGCAGTCAGTTTAAATGCTGCTTAAACACAATGCAATGCTGCAAGACCAGGTTTCCCAGCCCTCTGCCAACACTGCCAACATCCTCTGTCAACAGTGTTTTTCATATTCACTTCCAACAAAACAAACAAGGGCATCAAATAGCTCAGGGCTCTTCAGTGTTTTAATTAATGTGCCATGAGGAGGAAGGATACACAGGTTTGTGCCCAGCTGGGACTATTTTTTGTCAAATTCAGTTTTAACACCATTAGAAGTTTCTTTTTTTTTTTTTTTTTCTTTCTTGTACAGATGGATGTTTTGTTGCATTTTTTTTTGGAAATAAATGGAGTCTAACTCTGGTTCTCACCTGAAGGTATTGATAAATATGTCGGCTTCTGGGTTCCTGCCGTTAGTAGAGTTAGTTTGATACAGTTACATCATTTTTGGAAACTTTGAATTTTTGTAAGGGAACACGTTTTTAAATAGCCTTGACTTTGATAAAATTTTTGAACAATAAAAGAGGTTTGTTTCATCTCGCCTACTATATGTATCTGTAGTAAAATATTCTAGCTTTGCCACTGTCCCAAACGTTTCTAGGCATCTCTAGTGAAAGAAGTATGCTTTGTGTCATTGAGCAGGAGAGTGAATATTCCTGGTGGCTATGTACCAGGCTCTGAGAGTGAGCACACTTGGTAAGTGTGAATACACACTTGTTATCCACTAACAGGTCCTGAGAATGGACCCTGTAAATTGCATTGATAATGGGGGTTCAGGAACCCCAAATGTTGCTGCTAACACTTCTCAGAAATGAACTGTTTCTAACAGCTTTCTTCTGTGACAGGCTGGGTCAATGATCCTGTTTTTTGTGCCTAGAATACTTCTTTACTCCACAGCCCATTGAGAAATTGTTCTGCTCCTAAAGACCACAGCCGTCTGCCCCACCCCCAAATGCCAGGCTTTCATGGTTCTATTTTATTTCCTTTTAAATTTTTTTAAGTTTTATTTTTTTCACTTTTTTATTAGATATTTTCTTCCTTTACATTTCAAATGCTATCCTGAAAGTCCCCTATACCCTCCCCCTGCCCTGCTCCCCTATCCACCCACTCCCATTTCTTAGCCCTGGCGTTCTCCTGTATTGGGACATATAAAGTTTACAAGACCAAGGGGGCTCTCTTCCCAATGATGGCCGACTAGGCCATCTTCTGCTACATATGCAGCTAGAGACACAGCTCTGGGGCGGGGGGCAGGGGTGGGTACTGGTTAGTTCATATTGTTGTTCCACCTATAGGGTTGCAGACCCCTTTAGCTCCTTGGGTACTTTCTTTAGCTCCTTCATTAGGGACCCTGTGTTCCATCCAATAGATGACTGTGAGCATCCACTTCTGTATTTGCCAGGCACTGGCATAGCCTCACAGGAAAGAGCTATATCAGGGTCCTGTCAGCAAAATCTTGCTGGCATATGCAATACTGTCTGGGTTTGGTGGTTGTATATGGGATGGATCCCAGGGTGGGGCAGTCTCTGGATGGTTCTTCCTTCTGTCTCAGCTTCAAACTTTGTCTTTGTAGCTCCTTCCATGGGTATTTTGTTCCCTATTCTAAGAAGCAGCAAAGTTTGTGGGGTTGCAAGCTTGTACAACCACTCTGGAAATCAGTCTGGCGGTTCCTCAGAAAATTGGACATAGTACTACCGGAAGATCCAGCAATACCTCTTCTGGGCATATATCCAGAAGAGGTCCCAACCGGTAAGAAGGACACATGCTCTACTATGTTCATAGCAGCCTTATTTATAATAGCCAGAAGCTGGAAAGAACCCAGATGTCCCTCAACGGAGGAATGGATACAGAAAATGTGATACATTTACACGATGGAGTGCTACTCAGCTATTAAAACCAATGAATTTATGAAATTCATAGGCAAATGGATGGATCTGGAGGGTATCATCATGAGTGAGGTAACCCAATCACAAAAGAACACACATGATATGCACTCACTGATAATCCGATATTAGCCCAGAAACTTAGAATACCCAAGATACAATTTGCAAAACATATGAAACTCAAGAAGAAGGAACATCATCTTTCTTTTTTAAATGGTTCCAACTCAGCTTAAAATTTTGCTTTATTTTAAAAGTCTTTTCTATGAAACAGACGTGACTTGGGTCTGAAGGCCGTATCTTACGTTTCCTATTTTTTTTCTCCTTGCTGGATAACACTTGGACTACCAAGGAGACAAATGCTAAATCTTATTTGATAAGGTAATTAGAGTTATGGGTCATCTGATGAAGGCAAAAGGAGGGTATGGTTGCATTGCTATCTCTAATGGCGCAGTGCTAGTACAAGAGCCTTTCCTCCTTGCCGTCATCCTTGAGATTGATCTTGATATGTGGAAGGTTATGGAGTTGGTAGGAGGCTTAATCAGAATTTGATGGTGGCAATAAGATTTTG